>NW_020897736.1:12903353-12924532 GCF_003984885.1 Neopelma chrysocephalum | reverse complement strand
GTCCTTGGGAATCCTGCCCTGGGAGCCCTGTCCTTGGGAATCCTGCCTCTGGGAATCCTGTCCCTGGGAGCCCTGTCCTCGGAGCCAGGACCCACCAGGTGGTCAGGCTAGCTCTGAACCCCCCAACCTGAGCCCAGAGACCTCCCAGGCTCCCGGAGCAGCCAATGTCCATGTCCCAGGATCATTCCCACACGATTCCCCGAATGCTGCATGTGTGCATGGGGGCCCTGACCGAGCAGCAATAGCGGTTTTGTTTTCCAGGAAAGCCTTATTTGAGATGTAAGATATTTTGTAGGGCCAGTAGGAATATATTTTATGTACATGAACGGAAAGACTTACCTCAAAAATATCAAGAGAAAGGCAGTTGGATAAGGAATACTCTTGTGGAGCCCTACCTTGACACCCAGCACAAGCAGCCCCAGCTGCCAGCCTGACCCATGTTTGTGTGTTGCTGTAGTTTGCAATGAGACTCCAGAGAGCAGAGATGTGCTCAGTTGTTGTGTTGGTTTTTTTTTTTTTCAAAGCAGGATTTTGAAACCAAATGCAATGATGTGCATAGAGCTTAACAGGAAAAAAAACAAGCAAAACCAACAAAAAAAAGGTACCTTCTTGTATATTAGTGTTAGCTTAGGAAACAGGCACCAAAATGGCAATACTTTTTTAAGGCAAGACAGATTTGTAATATATTTGTTCACTGTGCAAAGGTATCCTACCTTGTACAAAATAAATTGAATTTCTCTCACCGTGTAGTTCTCAAACGTACTCATTTGCAGAGCAAAACTTTCAGCCCCTGCACAGGCCCGAGTTCTCCAGGTGACGTGGCTGCTCACGAAGGGGCTGCTCCCCCTCAGCCAAAAACCCCCACGGGCACCAGGCACAGGACAGAAAAGGCAGGATGGCTCAGAAAGGCCAGTGCTGTAACTCCAGATTAGCCTGGAGTAAGGCCCAGTGTCAAACCAAAAGGTAAGTGGCTCTTTACACCTTTCTCCCAGCAATGTGGGGGCAGTGCCAGCACCACTCACTGATGTTCACGTCCTGCACCTCAGCGGGGTGGGCACAGTGCCCTGGGCCACTCGCAGGTTCCCGGCCCTTCAGGGGGGTGAAGATCCAGCCCAGCACAGTCACCCAGCAGGAATGGCACACAGGACACATGGAAGCTGCCTCAGCAGCTCCCAGGGAGCCCAGTCAATGAATCAGGAGCACAGATCTGCAGCAGAAACACCTTCAGAGGGAATGACTCCCAGGCAAGGCAGCACTGTGACTGCTGGAGCTTTCCAGCATTTGTGCCTCACACTTCTGAAAATCTTGTTAACTAAAGCCCAGTGTGTAATCTTCTTATTTGACAAGACACACTCAATAAGCTATTTAAGGCTGGAAATTCATCAGGTTTGAACTGATGGAATAAGTAATTCCAGCTTAATAAAAATGTCTTTTAATCACAACAATTACATGTCCTTTCTGCTTAAGTCAGAACCTCAACTCCCATCAAACACAGGAGCCACTGATGCTCATGAACAGCTTCAGAAGTGATAGAATTGGGACTTTCAAATATGTAAATGACAGCAAAAACTTTTGGCAAGAAAGCCCATTTTGCAGCATTAAATGGAGTTCCCAGAATCTCAGGAAGCTCCTTTCAGGGCCCAAAGCAGTGTCTGTTGCCATCAGTTGTCTCCCATTAGCAGGGAAGAGACACTTCAGTGCACAAGTAACGCCAATTATGGAGCAGAATGATTAATCAGCAGCCAAACAGGAACAGTCCCCCTTGAGTCAGCATTCAGATGGAATAATGTCTTGCACTGTCTCTCCCAAAGCACTTTGGGAAGCACCTTCCTGCCCCTGGAGTGTCACCCAGCCCAGGCCAGCTGGGAGCTGCTGCCACAGCCCAGGGAAGGGCAGCACAGACCCCCAGAATGGGAGGCAAAGGCTTTCCCAGGTAGGAGGTCCCCTCTCTGTACATACACCACTGGATTTTCCTTTAGAAGTCTCAGCCTCCCACAGGGGTTTCTGCTCCCCCTGGCTGTGCTGCAATTCCAGCTGCTGCGGGAGGAAGAGTTTTGCCTAAAACCACACGAAATCAGGACCTGATGTGACAGCTGAGTCCAGTCACCTGCTTATAGGAATGAGAAAAGGAAGTGGAGTGAAACTTATCCTGTATTTCCAGATGACAAATTTAAAGCTTGGCTGCTGCAGGGAATTGGTTAATTCCAAAATATGCTCCAGTCTGGGCAGAGAAGGTGCTGCAAGAACAGCTCCCACAGTAATCCAGGACCAGGCTCACTCCTCATCCTCAGACCAAAACTGCACAGTCCCCAGAGCCACTGGCACTGCCCCACGTGCTCCGTGGGTGCTCCTGGCACCACTTCACCAGGACACCCCAGCGGGATCCCAAGCTTCCATCCTTTCCTGCAGAAGGAGCAGTTTGTATCCCACAGGATTTTCTTTCTCATGGCAATGTGGGAAAAAAAACCCCAGGTTTGTAAAAGCTATTCAGAGGTTTGACTGGAGTGAACCCACAGAATTCCTGAGTGTAAAAGCTCCCTGGAGCTGTCAAACTGCCCTGGCTCTGAACTGCAGCAGCCCCAGAAAGCTGCAGACCTGCTCTGAGGGAAGACAACTGTGTTACACGACCCTTCCAGGTCCTTTTCCAGGGGCACTTCCACTTTACAGTGTCTTCTCACTGCCTGCTCCAAGAAGCTCATCAGCTTCCAGTAAATAAAAACCTTCATGTCAAATCCCAGTCCTCCCAAAAAATGCACCCAACACCACAGTGAGTCGTCCCCTGTAATTCTTTATTAGAATCATGGATGAATATATTTTAAATCAATCTAAAAAAATAATGAATCAAAGTACAGTACATGCATAAAATACAAAGTAATTTACAAACAGATCAAAGGAGCATCTCCAGAACTAATACCAGGAGGAGAAATGGAGTAAAAAACCAAGAAGTGACCGACTACAGCAATGCCTTCCGTGTGCCTCACACGTCATGAGCACCGCGAGACAGGAGGGTTGGGATGGAACACAGCTGGAAGTGCCAACCGGATTTTGGATGTTCCACACCGGTCGTATCAGAGTTTGAGAAACATCCCCTACAATCCATTACTTCCCTGTAATTGTATAAATAACTACAGGCATTTACACAACAAACAGTTCCTCTAAACAGTGTAGGAATGCAGTGCCCGTAGCCCCAGTGCCAGGGTTGGCATGTTTAGGAATAGCAGAGAGGGATGTGCAGTGACAGAAGGCACAGTTCATGTATCCCTGAACAAGCGAATCCGACTGAGGATTTGTACGGAGCGACAGACAGCAGGAACACGTCCAGCAGGAAAACTACTCCAGATGGTTTTGTTCAAGAGCAGACAACAAACCACTGGAATAATTTAAAAATACTGGATCAAACAGAACTGAGAACTAAGGCCAGGTAGTTGAAGGTGTTGATTCATCAACTCAAGCATTCGAATATATTCATATAAGTGGCATGCATTAACAGGTGTGATATGTAATACGTGACAACATCCTTCAAGTCTGTGTCCCATAAAAAAAAAAAGGCATCCTCAAATCCTGATACCACCAGCACTGCGGGGGCCAAGCCTCAGGCAGCACAAAACCAGGCTGCAAGCTCCAGGGTTGGAGTGACCCTTCCCCAGGGACGCAGCTCCCTCACAAAGGGCCCCTCAGTGCAGCCCCAGCAGCTCTGCCTCACATCAACCTCCTCTGCAGCAGGTGCCAAACCACAGCACCTCAGTCACAGGTTGCCAGAACCTGCTGCTTGTTCTCGAGAAATTCTCTTTTCTCCCCCATAATACTCTACAAAACTTCACTTGACAATCTCAAGAAGCAGCCAAAAACATTTAACTTACATTAAAATTGCACTTCAGAGCAACGGGCGCTTGGCCAAGCTTTAGGTGCAGATGCAACACCTTCAGACAAGGAAAGATTATCCTGCCCAGAGATACTTTCCTTGTTAACCTGACAGTAATTGCTTTGTGAGGAGCAGAATAACGAATTCAAGTGCTCACTAAAGGTTCCTGTGCTCTGACTAATGGGCATCATGTTGGGAAGAGATCAGTTGAGTTCCAAACAATTTACTGACCCCAAACCGACAAGCCAGCGTTGGGAAAATACTGCAGCCACATCCAAGTAAGAGACTGATAAACACTGAAATCAAAGTGTTTTAAGACATGGAGAAATTCAGAAGGAATAAGCAGTGACTAAACACAAGAATGGAACCACGAGAATTACAAATATATTTAAATCTTGGACCTGGGGAATATACACAGCCTTTTAGGAAAGAATGGACAATTTATATATTCTGACAGCACTGCATCTTTGGTTTGTTTTCAGTGGTGGGGGGGACGTGGATGGGAACCACGTTGTTGCTTGGAGACATATCATTCTCACGTCTGTCGGACATTTGCTTCTGGGAGACAATGCGATAGATCTCTGCAGGGTGAGAAAGAGCTGATCATTATGAGCACACCAGCAAAATGCCATCCAGGACTCACACCTGGGGGGAACCAGGCAGAGCTCTGGGATTACATAAGTAACGCAGAGAAGCTTTCACAACAAGTTCAACTGCAGTGCTTTCTAGGTTCAGAAAATAAAATGTATTTTTGCAAAAGAAATTACTTTAACAACTGTTTTGCTTGCCTTGAGATAAGAGTTAGTAAATGGACAGAATTCACAAATTCCTTTGCTAGAAATCAGGAACTGTGTGAGCATCCATTTCTTCTGAAGGTCCTTAGTACTGTGGATGGGAGTCACATGTTTGCTCATGTATCCACAGACAACAGCAGGATTAAAGGGAACCACTCCAGATTCCTCTCCCTGATAGGACTGCAGGGGCAATTCCTTCTCTCTCAGCACACCCATCACGTACAACACCTTGTCTACCATCCCAACAGTTCTAAATCTTCAGAAAAAGTCGATTTAGGCTCAAAAGGGGAGACTGAGCCCCTTAAGCAGCACATAAAGCCTTTACAAAATGTGCTGTGTAAGAAAAGTGGGCTTCAAACAAAGAGATTCTGAACTCGGAGAGCGCAGGTTAAACCCCTGTGCCTTCCCAGCAGCTGCACTGAGAGCCCTGCCCAGTTCCTGGGGTTTGTTAGTGGCCAGTGATGCTGCACAGAAACTCAGAGCAGCTACAGCAACACTCACTTCAGCTGCATGGAGAAAGAGTAGAGCATGTGTAGCACTTCACCCCCAGAAAGGAAATAAAGCACACCAAAAATAGAACGTGGGGAACTCACTTGCAAATTTGAGTTTGAAAACCACAAAAGTTTAAAAAAAAATAAAAGCTTGCTAAAGGTCAGCTTTACAACAAGCTTGGAAGTGTTTCAAATCCAGCAAAAAGCCAACCCTGGCATGACAACATCCCATCTTCTGCTTTTTCACAGAGAAAAGTGTGCTGGCAACAAACACACCAGCAGTGCCAGCAGCAGAGCCCCCAGAGCAGGGGGCTGTGCCCACACCCCCTTTCCACATTCCATGCCCTGTCAGAAGGTTCCAGAGAAGCCCAGGCTGCCACAGACAGGGTGTCTGCACTTCCCTCCTGCACAGCAAAGCAGGAAGAGCCCAGCTCATGAGCAGCTCTGGCAAAACAAAGCGAAGGTCCAAGTTCTTTTGGGGGTTTGGAGTCTCATGTCAGCTGGATAATGACTGTCCAAACACACACATCACCTGATCCCAAACCAAGACATGGCATTTCCATTAGGAATTTGCCATTAGTGAGTAGCCTTTGTTGGGAATTTTGATGAGCTGCTGCTTAGTGCACATCCTGACATCATTTCTGGAAGTGGAGCAGCCTTGTGCTGAGAGATCCTCACACAGCTGAGTGCCTGTGATGGGATGAGATGGCACTGAGGAGCTGAACAGGGTCCCTGACAAGCCAGGCTTGAAAGCTGTCCCCCTGAGGCAACAAGCCTGCACTAATTTAAGCTGCCAACACAGAGGCCAAGTGCTCCCAGGAAGAGCAGGAGCAGGGCTGCACACATCCATGGGACTGCTGGCAAAATGGACATCTCTCATCGACACTGTGCTGGACTTATGGACTGCACAGGTAGCATCTACCTTGGGAAGAACTGGGCCTCCAAACTGACACCTCAGACTCAGACTGGGACAAACTGTTCAGAAAAGTGGATTTTACACATGCATTCAGTACAGATCAAGTCACTGAGGCAACCAGACAGGAGCTGCACAGGCAGGAGGATTTTCTGGTATCATCCTTCCCCGAGCTCACTCTTCTTTCCAACAAAGAGCCAAACAATTCTCAAGTTAAGTGACCCCCATGATAATAATAATGGCCCATCTTCGCGAACGAAGATTTGGGGAAAGGTCTTTTACCTTTCCAGCCTGCGCAATGGATTTTTTAGGTGAGTGTGTCACAGCCTGCGCTGAACTGAGCCCACCCTTTAATCCTAAGGTTCATCTGCCGGGGCCAAGCAAGCTTGGACAATGGCAGTGAGGTTCCTCAGGACGTAGGTTTGTTTAGAGTGTCCTTCTCATAGATGGATGGCCACACAGGGCTAACGACCTCCATCAGGCCAGGAGACCGGGACTTGAACCCGTGGTCGCAGCAGTGAAAGTCCTGCACGCTAACCACTAGGCCACCAGGGGTCTCGACCCCCATGAAATCAGACCTTTAAAGTCCCCTGCAGCCCGGTGTGGGAACGAGCAGATAAGGATCAGCTCAGCCCTGGAGAGCCCGTGTGTGAGGTGGGAGGAGCACAGCTGGATCTGCTCCCCATTCCTCGGGACAAGCCTTGTGCTCCACTGCCCTGCCCCGGCTCAGGGCTGACAGCCAGTTCACCTCCAGAAACAGAACAATGGCCTTTCTGAATCAACAGGAAAAGCCTCTTGCCACCTTTGTTACTGGGAACTCTCCAGTAGCACCTCCAGCAGCAGCCATTCTCAGTTTCCCAGAGAACTTCCTGAACGAGTTCATACAAGTCCCTACAAGAGCTGTCACACACTTCCTCCACCCCGTAAGCCAGGACTCACACAGGGGCACCGTGTAACACCCTCATCTGACAGCAAAGATCTTCAGCAAACAGCCCCAAAGCCCTAAAAACAATCTTAACAGCACCAGTTCCATTACTGACAAAGGCTCTGTCCCTTCTGACTCTGGGAATATATTCCCATAATTCCCACTTCCACAACCTGCCCAGCAGCCCTGCCAGTGAATCCCCTTCCAGCACTCCCAAGTTTGTTGCTCCCTGCTCTGCTTCTCCCCCCTCTGCAGTGCAAACTGGGTGCAGCCACAGCCCAGATACCAACCCCTGCCTTTCCCTGGGGGAGCTGCACTGCCACCACACAGAGCTGTGCTGCTGTGACAGGGGAGGGGGAACAGCCCAAAGCTGCTCTCACGGGGCAAAATGCCCAGCAGCAAAGCCTCCACTGGAACTGTGTGCAGGCCTAATGAAGATGTGAGGTTTTTAATGAAGCCACAGCACTTTGGGCTCTGCTCAGTGACTGAATGAGACCTTATTAAGGACACATTCAGCACCACTGCATAATGGGGGACTGTGAGAGACAGGCCTTGCACTGTGAGAGCTGAGAAAAAGGGACGTTGCTGCCCGGGCCAGCCCTTGGCTGCTCAGCCTGCACTGGGGTTTCATTCCTTTTCAGGTGTACAGAGAAAACAAAAGAGGAAATCCCTCGATTTTTTGATGTTAATTCTCTGATGTTGTTTCCTTGGTGATGGGATTCCTTAGAGATGAAACCACAGCAGAATGCAGTACGGGAACAGAGACAGCACAGAGCCAGGCAGACTCCAATTTACTTTAAGGATGCTTTATCCTGCTGTGAATGCTCAGAGTGGCTGGGATCATAATACCAGTCTCTCCTATTTGCCAGCTGATACAAAGCAGCTTTGTGTGCACAACAATCAGCCCTTGCAGGCTAGACGTCTTGGAACAGAAGAATTTGGATAGGGACCACTACTCTAAGCCACAGACAGGAAAGGTCCCCAAAACCTCCTCTGGAATCCACAGCAGGACAGGAAGCCCACTAAATGTACAATATAACCCCTCTAAAAGTTCTCTCCAATACTGGGAGAGGGAAGAAGAGCTTTTATCCCTTCTTCCACCTGTAGCAACAGATCACATACTCACTTAGGCTGTGCTAACTACAAAATGGACTCATATTTCCCATGGCCAAAGCCATTCAAAGTGGCTTAATCTGAAAATCCAGGTGTGGGTAAGTTTAACATGGACCCTGCTACACCTCCAGGGGAAGAACTCTCACAAGTTTCCAATACTGCCCCAACCACAACAGCTTCAGGAGGGCTGGAAAGAAAGGGGGGGTTGCTGCAGACCTTGGCCATGACAATCTGTAGAGGAAGGATCTCAGGAGCTGGGAGAAAGGCTCTGGAGCAGCCTGGGGTGTCTGTGGAGTAGCTCCCAGCACTGCAAATTCCAGCAGAGCTGGTGCAGCAGCACGTCCTGCCCCTGCTGTCACAGCCACCTCCGCTCCAGCCGCCGGCACTGCCTGCTGGCTTTGCCAACGTCCTTCTCCAGAGGACAGCCAGCATTCCACCCACAGGCACTGTGCTGGGAGGCTGCCCTGCCAACACACACCGTCCATGATCCTGCAGGGTGGCTCCAAAAACCACATTCCTCAGATGACTGCTCCCCTCTTTCCTTCAGAGCGAGCCATTAACAGCTAAAGGCAACTGTGAAGTGTTATCGAGGAGTTTATTGGCAGAACAGTCACAGCCCAGATGGAGCCGACCTGCTGCTAAGGCACCATTTACTTCATCTTTATCTCCCTGGAACAGCAGCTCCTGTCTGGAGAGAGCCACATGCCCACTAATCACAAGTGTTTCTTCCAGCACAGTTGATCTGACCCCTCCTGAACAAGGATCCTGTCCACAGGCCCAAGAGCTCTTTGCCCTAAACATTGTCACAGCAACGTGCAGGGCACTCTGACATCCATGGAAAAGCAACAGCCTTGGCAATGTGTCAGAGTCCTCTGAGGGCAAGTTTTAATCACTTGCTTACCCATTATGGACCACTCTGCTTACAGAAATATTAAACCAGGGGAAAAAAAAAAAATCAAACTTTCACCAATTAGAATCCAAACTAATTTCTGGAATAAAAGGTATTGCTGGAAGCATGTGAGGAGAGAGAAAGCACAGCCTGGCTGTGGCCAAGAGGTGAACTGCTCCCCATGGCAACAGCAGCGCATCCTCTGAGCATCACAGGGCTTTGAGGGAAGCAGCAGCAGCCCAGGGCACACAGGGAACTTTCCACCTCCTCAGCATCACTCAGAGAACATAATGGTCCAACAGCAGATGGGGACAGCGAGGTGGCCAGTTTATACTGGCTGTGACAGCCTTGGGAGGGAACAAACACTCCCTGAGATACTTCATGTTGTTTTATTAGTGCTGGTGTACGAACGTTAATTAACTAACCTGCATCTGAGAGCCCCAATCCCCTCTGCAAGCAGAAGAAGCAGCAAGGCTGTTAGTTCTACATGACACACAGCACGTCTGGCCAGAATCTGACCTCAAAGCCTGGGTGCTCCTGAGAGAAGGGACACCAAGGACACAGGCCCGAAGGAAGAAGCCTCAGGTTTAGCAGTTATAAATGTGCAATGTCCTTCTCCTGAAAAATCCATGTGCATTTTTGACAGAACTGCCTTTAGGCAGGTGAAGAAAACAGGAAATGCAGCAGGCATCCCAAGAGCACTGCACTCAGCCACTCCTTAGTCATCCACCCTCTGATGGCAGTTAGTCATGTAGGGAGTCAATGTATAAGCTCACAGAACTTCTCTCTTTGTCTTTTTCAATTTGTGCAACACTGAATAACAACCAAATGACTACACTGAAGTTAAAAGGGAACCACGTGGCTTAACTAAAGAGGAAAAAAAAAGTTCTTTATTCATCTACACTTTTAGCTGGTGTCTGCACAAGAGCACTTAGGAACCCACTGTAAAAACACAATAGAATCAGAACTGTTGGAGGCTTCTTACAACCAAGGATAAGACAAGAAACAGATGGACACAGGTAGCTAATACCCCAGCAGCCTAACATCTCTCTCCAGTGCTAAGCTGTCCATAAAGTATTTCAAACAACTGAAAAAATGCTACAGACTTTATATTTTTACTGCAATAAAAAACTTTCTAAGCTCGATCCTCACTGTATTTTCCAAATATGGCTACCAAGTCCTTCTTAGTGTGTTTTTAAAAGAATGTCTAAATTAGCTGGCAAAGAGGAAAACAAATTCAAATCTAGCAAGGTGCCAACGTCACAGCAACAAGATCTGATTAACAGACACACAGTTATAGTTCAGAAGTGGGGCCACTGCTCATACCAAGCAGATCATGTATCCTGGCACATGCTACATTGGGAAAGAGGGAGTTTAAATTTGCAACTGGAAAACATGTTGGAGGCACTCAGAGAAAACAGGGAGACTGCCTGGCACACCTAGACCAGAGTCACAACCAGAGGAGTGTCTCAGATGTTTGAAAGCTCAGACTAGAGATTTAGAGGGGCATTTGCCAAAGCTGGGAATGATGAAAGCTCCAAAACCACACAGGCCACTGCGTCCCACTGTGCCCTGGCTACAGCTGACAGGGAGCAACACAAAAGTCCCCTGACAGTCAGTGATTTCCACACCAATTTGTGAATTCCTACCCCAGCCTTTATAAGTCAGGGTTAAATTAAGGTCTCCCACATTGTTGTAGTTGAGTGTCTCAAAGTCTTAACAAGTTTTGCCTAACTAAACAAGGCTTTAAACAAAAAGGAAGTACTTTGTCCACAGAGCATAAAATATGCAGCACTCACTGCTGTCACATGTTCCACAGGCCAGAAGTCCAGGCAGGACTATTAAATGCAATGACAGCAACTTCCCTGCAGCTCAGGAGTCACTGTGTCTCCAAGGAAGGATCTCTGCTCTTTCATCCCTTCTCCCTTGGCAACTGCTGTGGGCACCATTAAAGATGGAGCCAAACTAAATTGACTTCTCCTTTGATAAACAATGGCTGTTCTAACCTGATGCCTGCATGAGACAATTCCCTCCCGTGGGCACTCCCTGTAATGGGAGATGGAAGCTGAAACACAAACCAGGCTGACCAGAAACCTGGGGCAGATCAAAGTGAGCGAGGATTCATTCCCGAGTTCAAGGCTGGCCCTTCAACTGCGACACTTTGAAACTGGACTCCAAATCTTAGGGCTAATGAAGAATGATTGAATAGCAAAATTTTTAAACACTTTATAGGCAAAGAAAGCCCCATTTGCATCATATCTGAGCAGCCTTCTGCCCTTCCCCCTTGCAACACAAAGCACTGGATGACTCACCTGTCAGAATAGTCTGGAAAGCTGCTTCCACATTTGTAGAGTCTAAAGCAGACGTCTCAATAAATGACAAACCATTCTTCTCTGTGTGGACAGAAATACCATAATTAGAGAGGTATATCATACATCTGCTTCCCATCTGGAAAAGCTTCTGTGCCAAATAATATTTGTAGTGTTCCCGATGAGACACACGGGTATCAAGAGAAAGTATAACAAGTTGTGGGGTTTTCCCCTTCAGGTGATCTGAAAGTGATACCACCCAACAACAACAATAGAATTTACACCCATCCCCAAGAACAGGGATCAGCCCAGTGCTGTGTTACTTTAAGGCACAACTTCCTGCACTCCTGAAAAGGAGAATCTGTTACAGTTTCAAGAATTGTGTGAGGAAGTTTCCTGGATTTTCTTTAACCTCATCTCCCACCTAGTATGTCACAGCAGCTTATTTAACAGGGAGGGGAATGACACTCCTCTAGCTGCAGGCAGGAATCCTCACTGGCCAGAAACTCTGCCACTGCAGCTACAGCAAGCCTTAATGTAAGAAATCCAGCTACACTCCTGGATGAAAAGAAACTGGGCCTAAAACAAGGCAAGATTTACAGAAACTAGAATTATTGTTCACAGACCTTAACTGTGCAACAAGAGCCACAAAGCCAGTTTAATGACAGTCTGTTCAGCCACAGTACCTGTGTGGGGCTGCAGATCAGCTGGGGCACTGAAGGCAAGACACAGGAGCAAAGCTGCCACCACACAAGAAACTCAAACCTACAGCCACAGGCACAGTTTCTGTGGGAGAAGCAGCGCACAGGCAAGAGAATAACTCTGGTTTAAAATTACCAAGTGCCTCTGGCTGATTCTTGAAACGACATGCATGTCCTACAAGGTCTCCTTTCGGACTGAATTAGCCGTGTGACACCGAGGGACACGGCCAGCAGCAGTTCTTCCCTCCCACCAGTGGACTGACACCTCTAGGGGCGGGCAGACAGATCCCCAGCCAGCACTGGGACGTGCCTCTGAGTTCACCCACCCGCGAAGGCTCTGGCCTCGTCCGTGGGGACGGCTCTGAGGTGGCGCAGGTCGCTCTTGTTGCCCACGAGCATGATGACAATGTTGCTGTCGGCGTGGTCCCGCAGCTCCTTCAGCCACCGCTCCACGTTCTCGTAGGTCAGGTGCTTGGCGATGTCATACACCAGCAGTGCCCCCACGGCCCCGCGGTAGTACCTGAGGGGAGAAGGGTGGGAGAGCAACGTCAGCGGGAGTAGAAGTGACAGGTTACTGGAAAATAGCTGTTATTGAGCTGCACAAAAATACCCAAAAAGCGGAGCAGCCAGACGAGGTTACAGCACAGGACCAGCAGAGCAGCACCAGGACAGCTCAGAGCCTCAAAACCCCATGTTTGTGGGGAGAACCCTCCATCCCAAAAATGGAACTCTGGAGTCAGTCACCTTCCACCCCTGATCCACCCCTGTGAAGTCTCCCCCCACCCATCACAGTGGGTGCAGTACGGGCACGGCCCAGAGTGATAAAGAGACTGAATGACTCACTGGATCATAAAAATGTCAACGTGATCTACTCCCTTCACAAAAGGCCACTTTAGGGCCCAAGAGGCACAGTAATGCATTGAAAAAGAAACAGGCTGTGTTCTCTCACCTCACAACTTCCTCCAGCTCTACTGAAATCCAGCTTTTGCTATGCTGTTTTTTTCCAATTAAACAAGCACACACAAAGTGAGCAGTCTTTCCTGGCTGCTACAGGAGGGTTTCTGCTCTTAGGTTACCACTGATAAAACCTCCAGGAACACCGATATTACTTTATCATTCACTTGCACTGAAACGAGTCTCTCAAAGCTCTTGCAATTCTAGGCTTGAAATGCCCCCATTTAGGTGTCACAAGAGCACAGAGCAGTAAATCCGTCTGCGCAGGGACACACTAGATCGAGTTTCTGGGCTGAATAATATTTAACCTTCCTCCCACCTCAGGCTGAGGATATTACCTGATAAAACACAAACACCCCCTGTTTGCAGCTCCTGAGGAATCGGAAGGGCCCACAACTCCCCTCCTCAGCCAAAGCTTCTCCCCAGCCACCCAGGGATCACTTACGCTGAGGTTATGGCTCGGTACCGCTCCTGCCCTGCAGTGTCCCAGATCTGAGCCTTTATTGTCTTCCCATCCACCTGAATGCTCCTCGTTGCAAACTCGACTCCAATGGTGCTTTTGCTTTCCAAGTTGAACTCATTGCGAGTGAATCGAGACAGAAGGTTGCTCTTGCCTACCCCGGAGTCTCCGATAAGGACAACTACAAGACAAGAGCAGCATAAGGATCAGATTCCAGATGCAGACGGTGCATTGACAATCACCTGCAACAAACATTTATTTTTGGGAATGAAGCATGAAAGAACAGAATGGCATGCTTGTCATGGATCTGCTGCCCAAGGGTTGGAAAACCAGAGCTGCCACATTCACCAGCATTTTGAACAGACACTAGACTGGACTTTTACTGGTTACATTTCAGTCTCCTTTGCCCAGCATGGAAGAACATTCCTCTTCCAGGAAGAATGTACAAGGCTGTCACTGCAAAAGTTGGGGACTGGTTAGATTTCACATCCTTGTAACAACATTAGAACTAAAAAACAAAACAAAATCCCCACAACCACACAACTGAAATCTGCTTTGCTTAAGAAGTTCAAAACGCAGGGCAAGCAGCAGAGTCTGCTTTACCACAGAAAAATCTGTGAATGAAAAAAAGAACCAAACCAAAAAAACCCCAAGGCCACCATCACCCTGAGAGACAGTTTGAAATGTTTGCTAAACCACAGCTCTCTGCCCTTCTGCAGACACTCTCTGCTGCTGTGGCTCCTGGACACATCAGGCAAGAACCTGGAACTACTCTAAAACAGTGCTGGGGTATCACTGGGATTCAGGATTGGAACCACCATCCACACCCTTCCCTTGCTCAGCTTGACTCATCCCAGCACCAGTGCCAAGCAAACTAATTGGAGGGATTCAGCTACACTTGACAAGAGAGCAGGAGGTTTAAAGTCCAGTTCCTTCAGGGAAAACAGTCATGAGGATTCGCTGCAATAACCTGTAATGCTGGTTGAAAGGTGCAAGGTTAAGTGTAACTTAAAACTGAGTCCCAAGATGCAGAACATTGGATGAAACATGTTCACAACCTGAGTCACACCACCAGGAGCCTCTCGGGATGATCTTCTGCCCTTAACAAAGATAAGGTACCAAACCAGTAGTGAGGGGAAGGGAAGAAAAAGAGGATAAAGTCCTTGAGAGGAAAGGCTGATAACTAAGTTCAGCAGTGAATCAGTACCAGCCCAAGCAAAAAAGTGCACGCTCAGGTGACACAAAAAATGTTGTGGCTTTGCTCGTTTAGGAAAAAACAAATACTTGCTAAGTAACACACATCATTAACAGCTGAGACACCACAACACAGTGTTAAAGATTCTGTGTGGTGCAACAGAGCGATGAGTGCACCAAACACATTCAATCACAGGAGAAACCCCCCGTGGAGCTCAGTCTAGCAGCGCAAACACTCCCATCTGCTGCTGCAGCCCTGTGCACACCAGCTCCTGCTTAAATAATGCAGAGCAATTCTGGCAAATGGGACTTTGCTCTGACTGGAAGGGCAGAGCAGCACCTTTTAAACTCCCTTCCATAAATGAAAATTGCAGCAAACATTGGCTTCAAAAGGTCTTGTGCAGAATACTTCATCAAAATAAACATCTTCCCAGCTTCCCCTGCCAGCTGACTCAGCACACAGCCAGCCAAGCTCTGAACTTGCATAAAGCAGAGTGGCTCTGTTAACCACGTCTGTTTGAGAAGATCACAAGTGCAGGTAGGTGGCAACCCATGCTGAATGCAAATAGGAGTGTACTTTCCTCTGTGCCAGGTCAGCACTGCTCCGTGTGGCTGCCCTGACACTGCTGAGCAGCTCTGCTGGCACCGGGGATACTAAATCATGACAAACCGGGGGCAGGGGACAGGGCAGGGACTGCATCACCACCCTTGGCAAACAGCCGTGGCTTTCCTCTTCCACTGGCAAGTAAGTTCTCCAACACTATTTTGGCAGATTTAGGCCATGGTTTTAGATGACATCGTGTTTGTAATCACTGGGACGTGTTACACACAAATGTGAGCTCCCTTCACACACCTCAGTCCTGCATCACCCAGCACCAGCTCTGGCAGCAGCCAGAAACTCCTCTGAACAAGGAAAACAATCCACATCCATCATTTCCTTTTCCCAACAGGATGCATCATATACCTGTTAAGTATCCCCTCAAACATATTTTTATTGTTCAGTGCAAACCCCACCTTCAAGTCACTTAGTAGATGGATCCCTTTGATTCCTCTGCCAGGTTTTTTTCCTTACCTTCTCTGAATCCCACGCTGCTTATGCTCTGAATGGTTTCCAGCACCAGATTAATGTGTCCCAATTAAAAGGGGAAAATAATACTTTCCTCCTTGAAGTCAGCTATTTCCTCTACTTAATTGGGCCACTGCAGCTCCTCTTGAATACGGACACAAGAACAGCTTGGAATGTCAGCAGGCGCCTCAGACTCCTCACTCCTTCTGCATTTCTGCCAGTCTGGGCAAGTATCACTCTTTAAATACAATTATGAACTGAAACAGCTTTAACAGCCACTCAGATTGTGTTATTCATTGCAGTTTTGCTTTCCTTATCAAACCACTTTGTTTTGATATTTCATACTACACACTGCTCCAAGGTATTACATTCCTTGCATAGAAATGCAGTAGAAATGACCCTGGGTAGCCGAGTCCCATTCTAACTATCCCAGGCAAACAGTTTCTAGGAGGGAAATGACGTTATCTAGGCCATGATAAAGCTAATTGTTCCTGCACACACCCTTTTATTGGGCTTTTCTTCCAGAAACTCACTCCTAATGGTTAGAAATTGCCTTCTAATTTTCAGGAGAAATTAGTGGTGTCCATGTGCCAGCATCATCCATTAGCTTATTAGAGTCCTGTCCCTAAGGTGTTTACACTGGGGTATTTACAGAAAGCAACCACATCTTCTCTGGGCTTTGTTGCATTTGCTAAACGAGCCAACTTGTCAAACGGTTCCATATAAACACATCCTCCATTTCCCCAAACACCTTCCCTACAAGTTTTTCCACTTCTTTCCCACACAGTGAGAACTGCACACATCACTCTCAGTGAGATCTCTCTGTGATGCACAAAGGGATTTTAGTATTTCCATCTCTACTCCAGGCATACCTGGAGCTGGAATTATTTTTCCTGACCATTTCACCTTGATGGCTCGGTCTGCCTGTGGTCAGACCTAATTGTTCAGCTTTAAGCTGGCAAACTTTTACTTTGCCAAACTCCTATGAGTCCCCAGGCATAAAACCTCACATCCCGAATCCCAGCTCATCTGGAGGACTGCAGTCATCATCAGCACACACTCTGACTGACCCTGTCCCACCCAACTTGCCTCATCAGCAAATTCCTTCAGTACATCAGCACTGGAAGGAGGAAGGTCTGGAGGAAATGTTTTAGCAAGTTCAGCCACAAGAGCCAGTCCTGAAATCCATCAATAACCTGCTTTGGACCAGTACTTCCCTCACAGGAGCAGCACCTTAGGAAGCTTCACAGCCAAGGAAGATGGTATTGGCAGATCTGAAAGCCATGGAAGGGATCTCCCGGCCCCAAGTGACTGGTTTAGTGACAGGACAGTTCAATACTTGCAACCATGTGCTTAAAATCGATGCATTTGACTTTCTACAGCAGTTGCTACCCCAAAGGTTCAGGACAAACATACAAGCATTTGGTGGAGAGAAAAAAAATTAAAAAAAAAAGAAGTATGAAGTCTACACTACTGTAAAAATTTCACTCTGTAATTCCAGTTTTATTTCTGTAGAAGACCAAAATAAGAATTCAATTTCCTAAGCTGCATGAGAAGCAATTTAGAGAACCATGTTGAGGAAGGATTATTAATTTTTCACCAACATTCCAGCTCACTCACCCAATTTTTATTTCTGTTAAACCTTTTACTTAACAATTTTCAGAAAATACTTTAATTATCTCATGAAATATGCCACTGACAAAGTAATCAGGTTGAAAATAGAGTCCAGCAGCACTGGCTTGTCCTGTCTACAATAAAAGTTATTACACAAGTCACACAGTACACAATTTAAGACAAGACCACCAGCACTAGGGAATTACAGTGGCTAAAACCACTTGTCTCTGCACTGAGCTGTGCTATAAAGAGACATATCAATAAAAAGCTTGGACACGTCTTCATGATCCCAGAAGAACCTGCTGATGAACCTCGTCCTGCCCACTTCAGCTGGAGTTTAAAGGAAAAATGGATAAGATGACTTAATTCTACACGCTGCAGGCAGCAGGTGATAACATGGTCATGACTTGTGTTAATCTCCCTCCTCAGCTGTGCCCCCATTTTATTCACCCCTTTTCTACCACAGAGAACTGGCTTCTTAAAGGCCCTTTGGGGTCGGGGTTGTTTGTTCCCTGTCCATACTACAGGGAACACCTCCAAACACCTCTGTAGTAAGTGGCTACACCAGGAGGTTTGTTAGAGCACAAAACTGCCTCTACATCTAAGGCAGTGAAGGCCAAGGGCTTCCAACCACTGTCCAAACTAAGAGCTGCCATGAAACCACTTTTTCCTACACGTTTATCTAAACACACAGGGAAAAAAAATGGGGTTTCTAAACCCCAAACCAACAAGTTGGTTCAGTTTCAGAGCATTTCCTCAATATCAAAGGGAAACGTTGGAGAAATGAACATGATGCAAAGTAGGGAGCAGACAGCTGAAACTGGAGGTTTTCCTAACAATAAGTTGAATGTCACCACAAGGCACCATGCTCAGAAATGAGAAGTCTGCTCCCAAATCCAGAGTTCCAGATGGTTTCAAGGTGCAGCCATAACCTTCCTGAGCTTTGTCCACAGAAAACTTCTCCTCCAAGTGAGGGTTCCTTTGATAACTACTCATCTACTGCAAACACATTGATCAAAAAGATAAAAAAGTTCCTGTATTTAAGCCAGGGTTAATTTATTAAGTAATAAAGTAATATCCTTATATTACCATTACACTTTCCTCCTATTAAAATTAGAGCAAGATTTCTACAAACTGCACTTCATAGGCCTTGTGTTTCCTCAAGGGCAGTGCTGGGAACAGCAGGCACTGCTCTCAGCCAAACCCCAAAAGCATGGAAGAACACAAAGACATGGAGCTGAACAAGAAGAATTTAACAGAAACTGTCTTTTTCGAGTCAGGCTTAAGCTTTACTATGTGCTGAAGTGTTGCAACAGAGTCAGGAGAAGGGTATTTTGTAACGTGTTCATAACCCCAGAACTGTCCTACTGGATTAAGTGTCCTGATAGACCAACGGACCCACACCCACAGTCTGACCAGCAAGAACTGATGTCCAAGAAACATTCTGTGTAACAGAACACTCTAATCTCTGTCCCAGCCAGCCCTTCCTCTTCAAACAAACAATACCTTCAGGCTTGCCATTGTCACCATCACATCGAAATGCCCCAACCAACGCTGTTCTTCTTCTCTAAGTCTGTGCAGGCTTTCGATTTCATTTATAGTATTTATGGCAATGCACCACTCCAGAATTTGCATATACACCTGTGGGACTCTGCCCTTCTGCTTTCACCTGCTGCCCAGCAATAGAAGCATTACAGATATCCAGAGAAATTATGACAAACAGAGATACTTTCCCTACTTGCCCTTATCACTCACTGTTCTAATTTTGATCAAGTTTTACATCACTTCAGTATAAGGGCTGTGAATCCATTAGGTCTCTCTTCCAATTATTTTGATGCCTTTCTCCATCATTTTAATTCTACAATATCCCTTTCAAAATGGAAATGCTTGTCTTATCACCATTTCCACTCCATTCCCAAGATGCTCATGTCTCAAATTCAAACACTGACCTAAAGTTCCCCCTGAGTTCCCATTTCCTTTTCCAAGAGTGTTTACCTTCCCCTTGCCTTTTTGACCAGTGCCCACTAAGGAGACATTCAGTTCACAAACCTACTTGCAATAATTTCAAGATCATTCCAGAGCGGTGACAGCTTGTTTAGAACCACCATCACCTCTGGGAAGTTACAGAAGTTTCCAGGATTTGTATTACTCTGCATTTTTATGTTATTTCAGCTGCCACATTAATCCCAGTTATGTGACATTGCATCAACTTCCTGCGGTCCACTTTAGCTCTGCAAAACCCAAATGGCTCATCTTCACAACAGCATTTCCACAGCATTCCCCGCTCTCCCAACAGTTTCTACGAACCAGGCTCAACAGAAAAAGCTTTAGGAGAGGCAATCAAATAAACCAGCTCTGAACTTCTCCCTGTAACTGGATCCAAGCTTTTTAATTCCCCAATTACATAAGGAAGTAGGTGTAATAAAAGATAGGAGCTCTCCCAGAAAACTCACTGATATTCTCAGGCTTTCACAGCTAAAACATTAATTACAAGCCCACTGACAGAACTGCAGGAACAAGTAAGAGAAACTCAAAGGTTGTGATAACCTGAACACAAGTTCCTGCAATAAGGCTGCTGGATGTGATTAAACCTGTGCTCAGCAAAGCCCTTGCCAGTGCTGCAAGCTGAGAAAAAAGGCCCTTCTGGAACTTCCTGATTTGATTTTAATACAGTACAGATAACTGATTTATAGCTAGAAATAATACCACTTTCCACATGCAATTGGATAAAACAGGTAACAAACAAAAAAAACCCAACAAAACCAACCAAAAAACAACTACTCAAAGTTATGACAGAAGCTTAAGGGTACAGGAGAAAAAAACTCTGATGTTTTCCTTTACCTTCATGATGACAAGCACAGGGTCTCTCACCATCACATCATAACAAGCAATGCTCTAAACCCTAAATTCAAATTTACAACACCACACCACAACAAACAAGTACTTTTTACAGGACTCTGCTTGCTTTTACAGGAGGGCTTGAAAAAATTGGACAGTGAACTTCCAAAACCTCAGCACTTCTGCACACATTTCACCACAGCGTGCTGTATGAACCTGGACAGCAGGGGTGGCGTTTTACTCTGCAGGGAGTGAAAATTGGGTATTTAACTACAATCTGCAACGTTTTACCCCAACTTGCTGCTGTACGGCAGAGTGCAGGGACATCAGCCCTGGAAAACAAGGAATTCCTGCCCTTCTCTGCTGGGAGCCAGGACAGGATGGGAGATCCAGGCCAGGTTGGAGCAACCTGGAATAGCAGAAGGTGTCCCTGCCCATGGCAGGGGGTGGAATGGGATGGGATTTAAGGTCCCTTCCCACACAAACCATTCCAGGATTCTATGGTTCCATAATCACTGGGCGTGGAACAGCAGGTACATTCACCCCTCGCCAAGGGCTCGGAACGCAGAAGGCAGCAGATCTCGCTCTTTTATTAAATTAGTGCATCATTACCAACGCTGAGCGTATCCCACCCCCTCCGCAGCCCTGTTCAACAACCGGAGAGGGGCCTTATCAACCTTGAGGAGTCCTTATCACCCGCGGGCATCCTCCCCGGCGCTCTCTGCTCGCCAGCCCGCCGCCTCCCCCTGCTCAGCCCCTGCCCGGGCACCGACACAGCCTCGCTGCCCCAACCCGCCCGAACGGGGCACTCCGGGCCGCGGGGGAACCCCCGAGCGGTGCCCGCGGCGCTGCCCCCGCGCCGAGGGCCCCGCGCCGCCTCACCTTTGAACAGATAGTCGTACTCGTCGTCGCGGGTGCCCATGGCGGGTGTCGGGGCGGCGGCGGGTCGGGAGCGCAGCGGGAGCGGGAGCGGGGCCGGGGCCGGTCCGTCCCTGCAGCCGCCGCGGCGCTTCCGCCCTGCGCGCTCCGCCCGCCCGCCCGCGGCCGCTTCCGGGG
>NW_020897736.1:12706809-12898353 GCF_003984885.1 Neopelma chrysocephalum | reverse complement strand
CCCGCGGCCGCTTCCGGGGTAGCGGCGCCGCCGCCCGACCGCGCCCGGGGCGGTGCCGGGGCCGCGCCCGGCCCGTGTTACACCGAGCAGGGGGTCCCGCCCCGCCCCGAGCCCCCCGGCCCCGCCACAGCCCGGCCCCCGCGGCGGCTGTGCGGGGGCTGTGGGGATGCGCTGCGGTGGGAAGGCACTAGGGGCGGCCGGGAGGGAGCGGTGGCAGAGCGGTTCCATGGTGTAATGGTTAGCACTCTGGACTCTGAATCCAGCGATCCGAGTTCAAATCTCGGTGGAACCTGATACTTTTCTACCCGCTGTTCTTTTTTTTTTCTTTTCGACCTCACGTGCCCAGACGATGCATGGACACGCTCCGAGCTCCCCAGGTTCCTGTTCCCAAACGACGGATACGCACATTCCGAGTTCCCCGGGCTCCTGTGCCCAAATGATGCCTGGCCACACTCCAAGATCCCAAATGATGCACAGACACACTCTGAACTCCACGGGCTCCCGTGCCCAAATGATGTCCACATGCACTCTGAGCTCCTCAGACCCCTTCACACACAGAAGTGTAACAACCACATCTCGCATCACCTCTTGCCCTGTGCCCACCAGCCCATCCCTCGGCACAGAGTGGGTGCCCTTCTGCCTCCACGGACAGACGATGACTTCACCCCAAAGCCATCCACAGCCACAGGGCAGCTTGGGGTGGGTTGGCAAGAGGTCCGCAGGTCTCACAGATCCTTCCAATGAACTGGTCTCAAAGGGGCATGTGAAAACAATGGAGCTCGTGGTGGAGGTGTCAGAGCTCTTTCAGCTCATGAGGTGTAAAGTGGCTGCAATCACAGGCCCCTTCCCCACTGCCTACACTGCCCCGTCACCCCTGTGTGCCCCTGTGCCACGGGAGACACCAGCTTCGTCATCAGCTTCCCTTGGCACAGGCTTGAGACCTAAAAAGCAGAGGATAAAAATAGCACTCGCATCTAGATGATTAAACCAAATCCCTCTAAAATGCTCTTTTCCCACCAGGCTGCCGTTAGCAGCAGCATGTTTGCCATGGCTGCACTCAGTGGCTGTGTCATCATTCCTGTGCGTGCAAAGTAACCCCCGGGCACCGGCAGCAGCGCTGGGCATCAGTTACCGTCTGCTGGGAGGATAACGAGCCAGAACGTGATCCTCTGCCTTTAAAAATAAATAGTTCACGCTGCCTCAGAGCCTCTGAGAGGGGCAAACAAAGCATTAATAACGGAGGCACAGCAAGATGTGAGCCCAGTGTGTCCCACCACAGGAGCACAGTGTGAGATTGGAGCATCGGAGTCCAGGCTCGCATCCTGCCACCAGCCCCCTGCGTGCCCAGGCAGATCATGCACCTCCAGCTTCTCAGAGGGGCACAAAACCCAACAAGCATTCAGGGCTTCACATCCCCAGGGCTCTGTTCCATGTGTCCTGTGGGAATAATTGCATGTGCCAGTTCCCATAAGGGCATTGCAAGGCCAGACCTTGGCCGAGCAGAAAGCGCTCTGGTAGTGTAGCAGCAAGGTGGTCTGTGTGATCTTTGGATTCATCCTTTTTGTCTCCAGATAAACCCAGAACACCCAAAATCTTGAGTCTGAAAATGCTCATCCCGCTTCTGCCGCCCCTCTCAATCCTACAGTGTTGAAATGCACATTAAATGGATAATGGATATTTGTCTGTGGAGAGGCTGGGGTGTATTTATAACTTGGCAGTTCAGGTTTCCATCTCACATCCTATTTGCGCTTCTCCATTGAACTTTGTTGCTAAA
Organism: Neopelma chrysocephalum; assembly: GCF_003984885.1. Lineage (NCBI taxonomy): Eukaryota > Metazoa > Chordata > Aves > Passeriformes > Pipridae > Neopelma > Neopelma chrysocephalum. The sequence goes on along the minus strand of NW_020897736.1, from coordinate 12,896,579 downwards.
AAGCTATTAATTTTCACTTGATGCTTCTCAGACCTGGTTTCATCCTCCAGAATTGCTACTAGTGCTAAAAACACTTTAAAAATTACACAGATGAACTATTTTTAATTATTCTCTTGCAAGAGCTGTTCTCCTTTCCGTGTTTAGGATTTTGTTGGTGAGCCTGGAAACACCCTTTATTTACATTTTTTGTGTGCGTAAGCGTTACTTCCGCTTGCACCAAATTGCAGATGTTCCTCATCTGGAACTGGCACATCCTGTGCAGGACATCAGGGCACAGTATGAGGGCAGTGGCTCTTCTGGCTGAGCTAAAAATCACAGTCCCCATGTTGCTGCACTGCTGTCACTTGTTGAACATCAGCCATTATGAAGCAGAGGTATTTTTACCAAAACATGGACATTTGTGCAGATTGCCATGTAGCTGAGAAGCAGTGGGGGCTATTTCTAGCTAAGCCTGTTTAAATGCATTTGATCATTTAAAATCAGATTTTTCATGGTGAAAACTGAAAGAGCTCCGTGTCTAAACAAGAATCAACAGAGCAGGGCATGAGGAGAGCGCTGGACGAGCAGGGAGCTCCAGAAATTAAAGCCTTACATCCTGTTCAGTCCTGGGTTAATTTTGTTGCTGTTCAGGCCCCAGATGAGAATATCCAAACCCTCAGGAAATGTCACTGTCAGCACAGGCTGGTTTTGGCTGCTCTGCTCTTTCTTTGTGTCCCCTCCCGGAGCGAGCGGGGATGGGGAGTGGGATGGGATGGCCCAGGACACCTGCCGTGCACATGAAACATGGCCAAAAAGCAGAGGTCAGGCCTGAAAGAACAGAGGACTCTGTGCTCTCTGACTGACAGCTTTTAATGGGAGAACAGTCACTCGGCACTGGCATTTCTGCTGCATTAATTGCCATTAGTGTCATCCTTGCGGGAACACTAAATTCATGGCAAACCTTGAATTAGCACACTCTCGTAATTCCTAACTTAGGCAGAACCATTTGCAGAGGCAGCACGTTCGAAGCAACTGGAGCAGAGACAAGGAATGATACTCAGTTGGGCCTTGGATGTTCAATTAAGAGAAGAAAAGCAGCAGAGGTCACACTCATAACTGCGTATTTATGGTTCTGTTCTGGAAATTCATACAGAGCTGCCAAAAGGGCCCAGCACCATTAATGTGCAGATGTGTGTCAGGGCTCCCAGCTCCAGCTGCCCCAGGCACTGTGTGCAGGCTCTCCCTGCACCTGATTTTCATTTCAGTCTCCCACTTCCCTCCTCCCACCAGCTCCTGAGACCCCGAGAGAAATCCTGGCCTAATAAAGTGGAAAATCTGCCACCATCTCCGATGGCTGTAGCATTCCCACAACAAGGTCAAGGTCTCTTTGTAGAGCAGACCAGTGGTGTTTGACGTGGAAATGGAAGAACGTGAAAGAGGGATGGCCACTATTTGTTGCTGGTCCCAGCTTTTCAGGCTTGGAAATCCCTGCCCACACTTTGCCAAGCCCATCTCTCTGCAAAGCTCAGGGAAAGATTTGGAACTGGAAATCGCAGTAATTCAAAACTGTCCTTGAATGGCTGTTGACCCAAATTCCTGTTTTCCAGATGAAAGCAGCCCCTGGCTTCCCTGGGGCAGAAAGCAGGAAGGACAAAAGCAAAAACCCAGAACCTACTCTGTTTTATCAGAGGAGAAATATTTCCTAAGGGGAAAATCCAATCAATACTTTGCAATTTCCTAACAATCCATGAATCATTGCAATTATGCAGAGATAATTCAAGCTTTCCAATCCAGCTGCTAAATTAGACAAAAGTGTACTCTTAGCACGCTCTACCCCCAGTTTGACATGTCAGTCAGAAAAAAACTCCTTCAAATATAAAATCCATGCACAGAAATAAAAAAAAAAACCACTCTTTTTTAAAACCCTGGACCAAATTAAAGGGTCTACAATGTGCAAGGAATTCTATTTTTCAGGTAATTTCATGCCACAGGTAGGAGTAATGAAAATACATGGAGTCAATAGGAATTTTTCTGCTGATAGCTCACTTGAATTCCACCATCTGAGTTCTGCAGCTCTAAGAAGAAAAGATATAAGATGAAATAGACCAAATCAAAATTAATTTCTAGATCAGCCTTTTCTTTCCGAACCTTGAGGTTGGAATAAAAAAAAGATCTGGATCTAAACAGGGACCTATCCAAAAATCAAACCTCATTGTGATTTTGCTGTTCTTTAGGGGTCTCAGCAGCACTGAAGAAAGAGTGGCAAGGGAGCAGAAAAATTAACCATCTTCTGGAGACATTTTTCACTGGGACAATATTATGGAATAAGCAGAAAGGAAGGGAAGTTTTCAATGTGCTTTGGGGACAGGAATTGAGTGCACGCCCCGATGACTTGGTGCTGACTGTCAAAATGAAGTCTTCAGTTTCCCGCATCCATTTTGGACTCAACACTCATCTCTTTGTCTGCATCCGCTGCCTCCGGAGACATCCCAGCAAGATAACACTGGCAGCCCCAGGATAATTGCTGGCCAGGATATCATTTCATAGAACCATCACTCCAGATCTTCTTCCTCTTACACACCCTGCCACAGAGCTTTATTTCCTATCTAGAGTCAAAATCTGCTTGATGTTGGTGTTGGTACCAGACAAATAGAGCGACACCAGAGCAGCCATTGTCACATGGCCCATCATCCTCTAATTTGGATTCAAAAGCGTAGCCCTGGGGAATGAAGAAGGCAGTTTGGCTTCTGTGGCCAAGTCATTCTCTGCTGAAACAACCAGCAGAGCTGCTTGGCTGTGCTCAGCATGGAGATGTTGTGAAGCTGCACGATTGTACAGGGAGCCAGGCTGAGACTGTAGAACTTTGCTCATTAAGATCATTAGAGAGCTGTCAGATGGAACAACTGGGATGGCTTTGATCTGGCAGAATACCCTTCCTCCTGTTCCCAGACCTTGGGAACCATCCAGTTCTCCACAATTATTTTTTTTCAAGTCATGCGAACAACACTCTTTGGGTTTTTTATAGGTTGCAATAACTTCTTCAGGAAAACTGCAGGCTGTAACAGCTATAACAAGATTAATTTATTAAATAGAAACTCTGATATTTCAGTGATTCCTCTATAAATATATTCACAGTTGGTTTTGCCAAGAAAATGACAAAATGTTTCTGATAATCCCAAAGATATTCCCTATAAATCCACTAGGTGTCCTACTGTTTTCAAGCAATTAGGCTTAAGGTTTGTTTGGGTTTTTTCCCTAGTTTTGCCGGTGAGGAATTAGTTTGAGGCTTTAGTGGAATTAGGTCTGGGTTAGCAGGTTGAAGAGACGTGTACGTGTGGTTTGTGTGACACAGCAGGACATCCGGCTCACGGCGGCAGCTCTTCTGGCAAATGCCACTAATGCTTCCCACAGAGACCAACTCAAGGTTAGAGGCTGGAAGAGAAGAGGGAAAAGAATCTGCCTTCCTCTCTTGGGAATGCTAAACAAGACCCAGCCGAGCCAAATCCTCTTTTCAGTCAACCTTGGTCATCTATTTATAGGACTGCTAAAGTGAGCCCAACGCTGACCTCAGAGGTGGTGGCAGCACATGTTTAACCTTCATCAGAGCTGCTCTGCACAGGCTGCAGTTGTGACATTCCTGGTCACTGCTCCAGTCCCCAGTGGGTGTCCCACTGCTTGCCAAAGGCCAGCACGGCGCCTGCTCACGAGGTGTCCTGTCACTCCCAACAAGGAGGGCATGTCAAGGAAAGCAAGCTGAAAAACAGCCAAAGGGTAATTTTCTCATCTCAGAAAATACTTGAGGTGGAGTGTGGCCATTGGAGAGTGGCCAGATGCTTGGCTGCTCCCTCATTGCGTGGCCTGGAGCACACACACCGTATCCATCGTGCGAGCCGGGACATCCCTCAGCCACCCTGGGATTTGGTGCCTGCACTGAGCCCCAGCATGGCAGGCTGGAATTCTCTGAAACAGCCATCTCCTAGGTATTGAAAAAGCACCTTCATTATTACAGGGATTTTCAGTGCTCAGAAGTGTGATGGATCAGTGAGGGACAACTACAGGGTGGTGTTTATGGTCTTGTCGCTGAAGCACACATCACATGCTGTGCAATCCCTCCAGCCTGGTCCTCCTGAGCAGTGGTTGTTCCATTGGCAAACACCCCCTTGTTCACTCTCATTTCACAAGGCTGCCACAGCTTGAATCTATCCCACATCTATGTGAGGCAAGTGAGGAGAAAATCAGTTTTATTTTCTATTTAACAAATGCCAGGGGCAAAGATACTCTCAAACAATGAGATTCTCTCCTTTTCCAGTAGGTGCTTCATGGCCAGAAGTCCTGCCCAGGGCTATTGGCTGTGCAAACAGGCACCGGGCAAGGTGTCAGCACCAGTTTAATCACAAGCTGCATGGGGAAATCAGAGGGGGAACAAGAGCCTCCTGTCCTTGGCCTGCCAGGATTCCTTGCCATCAGGCATTGTGCATCCTGGGAAGCGCCGAGCATCTGTCCTGTGCCATGTGTTACTGCACTGCCTCTATTCCCTGCTAGTTGTGCTGAAGGTATGACAGTCATTTTCCTGACAACCTGCAAGAAGAAAAGGATCTTCCTCTGTGTGGATCCATAGGCACCTGCTGCAGCTCCACACAGCGTGCACCATATGTGGCTGACAGGGGGTTTAACCTGGTCCGGTGTGTGTTTGCTGTGCCACAGAACAAACACCTCGAGCCTTGCCATGATTCAGAGCATTATGTGTGGGAGCCATCTGGTCCCGTAGCTGAAGGAGCAAGTGGAAAATCTGATGAAAGCACAAACAGTCACAATGAGAGAGACTGAAAAGATGTGTTGATATTCCAAGCAGGAGTCTCCTTCCATGGGGGGTAATCTCATCATGCTCTCTCCTGCTCCTTCCTCTGGAAAGCTGCTGTCAGGCAGGTTGCACTCTCAGCTCAGTGAGTACAAACACCTTTGGGATGCTAAAAATATGTTTCATGTGCTTGAGCAAACCTCCTGAGACAAGAGTTTTCTCAGCAGCCAGCTGTGCAGTGAGCAAGATGTGCCAGCTGCTTTGGAGCACAGCACATTTTACAGAGCTTGGATTGATCCAGAACTCTGGCTGGTTTAAAATGTGCTCTCGATTAGGATTAGTCACTAATATTTTCTCACTGCTGTGCAGAGTTGCAGCTTATGGCTGTGACAGACTGAAAGGAGTTCCTCCTCAGCTTGCCTAGATATTCTCAGCCCTGAAGTAGAGAGGAATTTTGGAGGGACTGGAGCATTGGGGGAGCAACAAGGAACTCGGTGCAGTGGATAGGGTAGAGTTTAGGATGGTTTGGATTTGTGTATAACTTGTCCAGGATACTGGGTTACTAAAATTGTCTCCATTAGATTTTGGAGCCAGTCTGGGTTTCCCCCATTCTGGCCCTGGTTTCTGATGTTTGAAGGGCACAGGGAAGGCAGACAGAAGATGCCTATTTTAGTACATCTCTGCAGGGAATGCACACATTTCAGACAGGTACACATTTGTTTCCTCTGACACCAAATTAATGGGAATTGATGTATTGATTCTGCAATTCTCCTAAAAATTGCTTCAAGTTTTGGCCTGTTTCCAAGCTGGTTAAATGCAATGTGCACACAGTTCAAGACATATATTTAATTATTCTAATATTAATACAGTTTCGTAAATTCAGCTCCCTGTGAAATCCAGAAGATAATAGGACTGAGAGCAGTCCAGAAAGGCAAAGGTATCCTGGGCTGCATCCTCAGCATGGACAGCAGGTCAAGGGGGGGATTTTGCCCCTCTGCTCTGCAAAGGTGAGACCCCACAGGCAGAGCTGCCTCCAGCCCTGGGATCCCCAACATCAGAAGGATGTGGAGCTGCTGGAGCGAGTCCAGAGGAGGCCACAGAGATGCTCCCAGGGCTGGAGCCCCTCTGCTTTGGGGACAAGCTAGGAGAGCTGGGAAGTGTTCAGCCTGGAGAAGGAAAGACTCCAGGGAGATCTTAGAGTCCCTTCCACTGCCTAAAGGGGCTCCAGGAGAGCTGGAGAGGGACTTGGGACAAGAAATGGAATGACAGGACAAGAGGAGTGGCTTCCCACTGCCAGGGGGCAGGGTTAGATGAGATATTGGGAAGCAATTCTTCCCTGTGAGGGTGGGGAGGCCCTGGCACAGGTTGCCCAGAGAAGCTGTGGCTGCCCTATTCCTGGAAGTGCCCAAGGCCAGGTTGGGTGGGCCTTGGAGCAACCTGGGCTAGTGGAAGGTGTTGGGGGTTGGAACTGGATGATCTTTAAAGAACCTTCCAACCCAAACCATTCTGGGATTCTGTGATTCTATTATACAATAATAACCTGATCAGTCATTTGTCACTCTCAAGGGTTACATCTACTGTATTTATGAATATTCCCACATTTAACTAACTATATACTGTCAAAGTACCCACCTTATGTACTGTATTTGTAGACTATGGGAGCATCTCTGTGCCACGGAGGCTCCTGGTCCCAGAAAGAGAATGGATCTTGTATTAGGAATGGAGTAAGAGTCTTGCATTTTCTTCTTTGATCACTGTGGCTCTGCTTTTATGATCTCACCAGGAAAGTTACTTGATGTTTCTATATTTTGAGTGTCAGCATGGCTCCTGCAAATGTTTGAAGTCATCCTTGTGCTTCATTTATTTTCCGGCAAACCAGCATCCATCTGCAGTTTAAGAATAGAACATACAAAAAAACTGCATAAAACTCCAAAGGACAGAGCATAGAATTTCTGGGCAAAATTCTCTTCTCACCTACACTTTCCTAACTCTGGAGTAGTGTCTTCATCTTTCTTGTTGTTACTCTGAACCCCACTTTCATCTCATGGTGTCAGACCCAAAGGATCTGCCATACATGGCTAAATCCGATTTCATCACAACTGTTGCAATATCCTAGACAAAATTACAGTCTCAGAGGAAGTACATAAAGATGCCACAGGCCTCAATATCCTAAAAATATGCTGCTGTCAGTGGTTCCCTGTTAGTAGTTTTCCACACAAATGAAAATCCTACAGTGGTGGAGAACTGCTGAACTATGTGGAGCAGAGATTTTCTCCACTCACACAAGCAGAGAATCTGCACGTTTTGGCTGAGCTCCCTTTTAAAAATTCATGTTCAAGAGCTCTTTCTTTAAACAAAGAAACGGTTTGCTCTAAATTGTTTGGTATTTATTTTCTATAACTCCGTTCCTTGGCTGTCCATGCTATAGAAATGCTGTTAAGCTCCAAGAAGACAGATTGCCTGGGCTGGAAGCCCCAGCCCTGCTCCAGGGAAGCACATGGCTTCCTCATGATGATTAGGATGATTATAATTACTATTCAGTATACGGGGCAATTGTTTTTGGTGTTTAAAACAGAACAAAACAAAACAAAACAAAGCAGGTTTGGAAAGGAAAACAGAACATGAGAAAAAAAAATAGTTGTTAATAGGAAGTGATTGACCTTCAGGAAGTAACTCCATATGCAGGCTCTGCTATCCAGCGTTTCCAGTCATCAGAAAATGGAAAGAAAAAACTGCCCTTAAACATCCCAAAGGCCCTTTAGAAAACAGTGCACCTCCCTTTCAGTAGGTATAACATTTTACATCTCCTGTCCAACAGCTGCTGGTGTCAAAGGCCAAGCGAGCAGGACGTGGAACGCAGAGCCTGAAGTTTTTCAGCGGTCGCTGGAGGCAGAACCATCTCAAGCTGTAGCAGATGTTCACTGGCTTCCTGTTCTGCCTATCAGCCCCACAAAGGCACCTCGGTGTGTGTTGTTGTGCCGGGGTAACTATGGAGATCCCAGCCGGGCTGTGTGGGGCAGACACGCTGAGCGGTCCCTGGCGCAGTCGGTTGTGGCTGATCAAGCAAACGTTATGGTTTCTAAGAACTCGCTCTCGTTTTTCCATATCTACGTGAGTCATTCCCCCCACACGGCAAGGAAGTGGCAGAGCACAAAATCACTTCAGAAATGCCTTTCTGAGGTGAGGGTGTTACTTTGGCTTCAGTGTGTTCACATTTTATATGTTGTTTCTAGTACACCATATAGATCCTACCAACTGTATTCCTCCAAAGCCTGGAATATGCTCCAGAAGAGAAGTCTTAACCATCAATTTAAATAACACTTCCACTAAACATTTTTCCTTGCTGTTTTAATTCCTGTTTATATTCATCATGAGCTCCTGTAAAATATAACTTTGATATGAATGATTATATGCAAGTGTTAGAACAGTGCTCAATCTATTTTTGGGCTTTGAGATAGTTTAATGAGACTGATTTTTACACTGATGCATTTAAATTAATATGCATTCCCAGTGCAGGCAAGACCCAGGGCAATTAAGTTTATTACTTAATAGACAGGAGTGCTTTTCCTCCATGAAATAGAAGAAATAAAGGAATTTACTTTTTATAAATTCTAGCACAGATGTTTTGCTTTAACAGTGACAGAAAAGGATGGTTTTGGAATGGTTCCTCTGCCCATGCTGAAACTGGAAACCAAAAGTGACAGGTCTGACTGGTAGAAATGGTTACAGATATTCCCATGGGAAACAAAAGATTTCAAAGGAACAGTGTCTCTGTTGGTGTTTGCCACATATCAGGGAAAAAGGTAAACATTATTGCCACTTTTAAATTGTTGGTAGCATTGCAAATCCCTGTTGACCTGGAAAATGCAAACAGCAGGCACAGTGGTCCCTGGAGTATTCCTTCTAGGGGTGATAATCTGTGTATTACAACTTTTTTATGGCCCATGTTCCGGGAGGAACTGAAGCCCTTTGGGACAACTGGTTCCAGGGGAAGTAGGTGTGGATATGCTTTTGAGAAAATGAGCTTCCATATAAAAGCTGTGGACCTAAAATTCAATCACCTTCCTGTCCCCAAAGGCGAGCAACAGCAAGGCAGTGCATGAAAGAAAAGAGAAAAGTTGTTGAGATCAGGATATGAGGGACTTTATGCAAAGGACAGACTTGCAGGCAAAGGTGGATCTCATGAAAGCAGCGGTGGAAACTGCCTGAAGCTTCCGGGAAAACACCACAAGTACGAAGCTGAAAGAGGAAAAGAAGGAAAAAGGGGACCCAGGGATTGAACTCAGATGAATTGGGAATGTGGAGGAGGTGAACACAATTCTTTGGGTGAGTTCCTGGAAGGGATACAGTAAATATATTTAAAAAGCAACATATTGACACTTGACTGGGTAAGGGAGTTTTTGTTTGAAGTATTTGAAAATTGAGGTCAGTACTTAGACTTAGACTGTAAGGGGTAGCACAGTTGGAAGCAGGATGGATGAGATGGCTTAACAGGGCTTCATTGTAGTCAAATTAATTCAGTTTAAATAATTAATTCTCTTTTAAATTGACTCCACTCTGCACACTTGACATTTTGGAAAAGCTGCCATTGCTTGGCCTTCTGGTAAATGGTTTTGCATCTGTTTTCCATTGTTTCCCTCTTGAAAAACAAATCCTTGTCACTAACAGGAACCATCAGCAGCATGGAACAAATTGACTTGCCAAGGACATTTCCTCCAATTCCATTATTTATACTGGAAGTCTTTTTGTTGTATCGAGAGTCAGACTGATTTTTAAAAATTGCCATTTATTAAGGTAGTTTTTTACTGTGTTATGAGTCAAATTCAAACTTGGTTATGTGAATTACTTTCTTTGCATCAACATTTGGTCATACTTTTTTCAAGGAGGTGATGAACCAGTTTAATTAATCATTAATTTACAGTTTTCTCTGCCTACCTGGTTTTGTAGAGCCCCTTACTGTTGCAGCAGAGGATGCCCAGGTATGAGCCAGACCAGACACACCACTCTCCCTCCTCTGCTCTCACCACATTGATTTTGAGCCTCAACCAGCTGAGATTGAGAGGATCCATAATATTATTTGGCACAAATTGGGTTAAACAAATAGGGTTTGTATTTTACTCTCAAGGTGATTTGGTTTGTGTTTGCTCTCATATCCTTTCTCAGCTGCAGGCTGTGGACCAGTTGCTAAGACAGTGTTCATCTCCTCCAAACCCCCCCATGGCAGTGATACATGGCAAAGGAACACAACCATTAATTTGGGGGGTCTGATGAGTTTGGGGGCTCCCTCAGGTAACCTGGAGCCAACTCCCAGAGAGCTCAGCAAAGGGCAGAGCCTGGGCTGACCTAAATTCACGGTGACTCACAGGGGAGATTTACTGTTGTTACTCTGTTTTGCCCGTTTCTCAGCAGTTGCTCACACTTGCAACAGGGACACACTTCATCAATAGATGAGCAGTTAGGAGCCAATATAATACAAGATAATATTGTAATAAGAGAAGGGAACATTCCAAAGCAGTTACAGAAGGATTTCAGATAATTAGGAGAGGAGTTGGGCAGTGATACAGATACAGAAAAAGCTTCACCCGAGATAAAATAACAGATACTAAAAATATCTGTATTGAGATGAAATCCTCATGACTCAGTACTTGAGCCAACCTCCATTCTCTAGGAATTAGTAAGATAATCATGCAAACAGGGCAGATCATGGTCTATCACCTTGCTTACAATTCCACTTCAAAGATGCATCTTAGGCTGAAAAAGGACAGACTCAGGTCTGAATTTTCAGGGAAATTGCAGATTTTTCAGGTATGTTCTGTAGCTTTTTTAAAAATTGGTGGGTTTATTTCTACCTAGAAAAAGTTGCATAGTGAATGCTCTGGGTCTTGAAAGGCAAAAACACTGACAGCAGGACCCAAGACACATTCTTTATATCAACCAGAACATAATTTTAAATACCTGTGACTCTGTAGCTAATAGCTGAGGAGTGATGAATCCAGCTTGCAAACAGAAACATGAAAGTGCCATTTCTTCTTTTTTTTTTTCATTCTGCACGATGTGTTTCCTGACTAGATGCACAAGTATTGAAAGTCCTGTAAGTATTTAAAGTATTTTGAAAGAAATGAGTATTTTGAAAAGTATTTTGACTTGCTGCAGAGTTTCAGGAAAGCAGAAATCTGTGTTAGGACAACACCAGCCAAAATCTGGGTCAAATTTCCAGTGCAGATGTGTCAGAAGCATTTTCTTGGAAGCTCTCCATGACAGTTAGTGAGAAGAGTGACCCAATGTTTTCTCACTGTACAAAATAACCGTTCTGTTTGATGATGTCATGGGCATGAAGCACTGCTTGTGTTTCCACAGCCCAGGCCTGTTTAAGCTTGTTTGGGAGCAGAGATTTCTTCTCTCAGAAGACTCTCAAACAGGGAGTCTGGCAAATCTCTTTGGTACATCTCGACTGATCTCAATCAGTTTTTGGAATTTGAATGATCTGGGTTTATTTCCAGATAATGACTATTTATGTAAATGAGATGCCTCATAAATAAATATGGGAATCGTTCCATAATATTAATTATAGGCTTTATGGTTCAAACACTTAATATCCTAAAGGTGCTGTGTATTATACTAAATGGTGCTGTGGATTGTCTTTGAGTTTATTGACTTAGTTATTTTGTTATTATATTTTAACTTGACTTACATATATTGGACTGTGTTTCCTGAACTAAAAGAAGCTGTGCCACGTGCCTGGATACATCAAATGATATCAAAGGACCATAAAGATCAAAATGCATCATACAGTGGAAGTAGCAAATGGAACCCAGATTTCAGAATGTTTTTGTGTAAGAATCAAATAAATTGGTTTTACTTGGAGAATCTCAGGTTAAGTGTTGTTAGCCATTTACTCAAAAATGAGATAGTTCTAAATTAATTATAATCCTTTGCACTTCTATTGCTGCTTCTCTTGAGAATCTCAATAGTGTTCTACAAACATTAATTAAGCCTAATAGTACTCCTGAGAAGTGGTTATCTGACAGATACACTTCACCCCTCATGATATAAGTGAACTCCAGAACAAAACACAAAAACTTTAAACAGCAGGACTACACAAGAGTTTAGAGCCTGAAGTAAGTCAGGCAAAACTGTGGGGAATGTTTAGGTAATCGAATGCAATTGCTTGGCGTGGGCAGGATTCGAAGATAAATAAAAGTGCAAATAATGAGGAACTGAGATCTCTAGTGAAGGAAAGTGGGTTTTTATCTGATGTGAGAGGAGATACCACAGCACCACAGTGTCATGTGGTGTGGCTCTGGGTGGTGAACTGGACTGTTTCAGAGGAAAACTGCTATTTGCAGAAATCATCTCCAGATGGGCCAAAGAGCCGGAGCCCACATGGAACCTTTAAGGCTGATGCCTGAACAGCAGGGACAGCAGTTAAGTCCTTCTCTCACCCCTGAGGGTACAGGAGCTGCTGAAAATAGCAACAAACCAGCAGTATCAGTGTGTACACGGACAGCCCCAGATTGTTGTGTTTGCTGGCCAATCTGCATGCACAATTTCCTTCCTGATATTTCTCCACAAAGAGCAGCTTTTGTTATCTTGCCCTACTGATGACAGCAATACTTAAAACAGGTTAGTGCTGGCACACACAGCGAGTTGGCTTTGGTACGTGCATTAGGACTTGGACCATCCTCAAGCAACTCTCCTCCTGTCCCGTTCCCACAAAATGTGCTGCAAATATTTGTCTCGGAGCTTCCAGGGCCTATGGGAAGAGCCATTCCAGAACATGCTCCAGCTGTGCAGTTATTTGCCTGCTAACAACAGGATAAGAGGTATGGCGTCACCTGCTTGATCCCCCAACCCGCAGCAACACAGCAAAGCACAAAGTTAACTGTTTTCTCCCTGATTAATCCCAAAGGCTGTCCCCTGGGGCTCTTACCATTCCATTTTTGAGAGCTGCTCCATGCTGCAGTGCCTTGTGAATAGTTTGAGCAGTTGCTGAGGGAAACTTTATGATGCACAGTCAGAATTCTCAGATGCACACTCTCAAATCTTGAGGAAGCAAATCGGTGCTGGAAACTGGAATGATAATGAGTTCGCATCAGAATTTTATTTCTAGAAATGACTTGGAAGCAGTTGGATCTCCTCCTTGGATACATTTTCTTTCCTTTTTGTTTCCCAGCATTTCTGTGCTTCTGGGACCAAAAACTCTCACATAAATATTGGCAATACATCCTTGCTGAGAAAGTCTACCTACTGGAGAAAAATCTGCTCATTTTATCCAAGTGGAACGCCTAGACAATGCAATTAGACAATTAGACTTTATCCTTACTCACATACAGTAACATTCTTAATTGCATTTGTGAATTGTAATCCATGACTTACATGACTCTGATGCCTAATGAACTGCATGCTTCTGCTGAGTTCAGTGGCCTTTGGATCAGACCCTGTGTTTGCTCCATTTCCCATATTTTTAGCTGCTTCAGTAAGTTCTTTACCTAGAGAAAGGTCTGAAACTTCTTTTTTTCCCCCATACATGCATGATAACTCTATTGCCTGTTTTATAATTTATAGTCAGTAGTTTCCCTGGAGTGCAAAAGGCTTTTCAGAAATACTATACTTGAATCAGTAAAAGGAAGGGTAACTGCACTGTTGTACTGCTGCATCATAATATTTAAATATTTTATTATTTCATAATCTGTCCTAGAATTTAATCATTCCGAGCAGGAACAGTCTCTTTATGTCAAAAGGGAGAAGTTCCAGATTTTCAAATATGCATATATTCAAAAAACCCATGAAGATGTTGCTTCATTTCTACTGTGATCCCATCTTGCCAAAGGCTCCATTTCAGTGCATAACCCTCCGGATGCAGATCCATTACTGCACCATAAAGTGGGTTACTGGACAGGGGAAGGCAATTCGTCCTCTGAAATGCAGAGTCTTGTTTTGCCAGTTATAGGGTTTATAATTATCCATTATCATTATCTTTATGGTTATTTTTACCAAGGTTACAGATAGGTCTATTTGAAAGATACTCTGTTGGGTTCTCTTGGAGCCTCATCCTTCTCCCCATAGATGTAAATGAGCAGTGCACACAGCACAGCCAAGTGAGCTCAAAAGGAATAAAACTGGTCAGAAAGTGAACAGACTAAGCCCCAAATTGCACACTTAAGACACTGAAATCATTTTGCCTATGGAAGCCAGCCTCTGCCAGGAAAAACTGGGAATAGTAATAGCTGCTTTTTTTTTTTAAGCACTGCTGAAGCCTCATGAATTATAAATCATCACATTTCACAATCCTGAGACGAAGTCAATTACAACCATGTCCTGGGACAAGGAAGTCCTCCGTTCTATTCCTGGCTCTGTCACTGACCATCTGCCACTTGTCCTCTGCCTTGCTGGAGTTTACCCATGTGTAAAACACACTTAAAATAAGCTAAACCATACTCTGAAAATTACTTGAGTGCCACAAGCTAGAAATTTGGGGTTGTAACATGGAAAAAAATGATTCTGTGGTTGCCAGTCTGTAGAAAGCCAGTGTGTCTCGCTGGCTGCACTCCGGGGGAGGCTAAATCTGGCTGCCAGGGCTCCACCCTGCACTTGAGAGGCAGCAGAATCCCACAGAAACGCCTGGTGCCAGCCCACCTGCACTGTATGCAATTGTTAACTTGTTTAATTAACTTACTACACACAACAAGAATCTGATCCAACACTGACTGGGGTTAATAGGAAGAATTCTGCTGACTTAATGATCTTGGGGTTGGTCTCCATGTGCATGTAGAGACCACTGCCCAGAGATCCCGAAAATCCCCGGGAAGGGAAAGACTTTGTTTGACTGACACATAGACACATCTCTGTGCAATGAGCCTGGCAGGAGCTGGGCACACAGTAAATCTGTCTCTGCCTGTACAGTAGCACTATTCACTGGTGCTGCTCTTTATTCACAAATAAATACAGCACTGCAGCCGTGATTCTTCACAGACCCTTTTGCACATGGTTTCAGATGAGCCCTAATGTGGAAAATTGATGACAAGGAAAGCTTTGCGGTGAGATTTGTTAGGAAAGGTGACTTGACAAAGGTGGTGACAAGCTAATAATGAAATGGAACATTGCAATTAAATGTGCTGGTGGGAATGAAAGTGTGCCAGAGCCGAGAGCGTGAGCAGCAGGTAGGTCAGGGAGAGAAAGCAGCAGAGGCTTGATGGAATTGGGTGGGAAGGAGGGGGAGATGTAAGAACAAGAAAGACAGGACAGAGATAAGCACTGTTGGCTGTGATGGCAGCATTGGGCAGAAACTCCTTCGGTGTTTGTGTCAGGCCTTGCACAGCGAGATCCCCATCCTCGACCGCAATTTGTTGACCTTGACTCAACGTGTAATTAAATGCAGATAATCCTAGAAGGACAGAAATGGTGGAGGGAAATAAATCAACAGCAAATCAAAGACATCTACAAAAAATTTTACCCATAAAATGAGCTGAAAAGTATGAAAACTGCCACAGAATATTTAAGAACTTTGTTTCTCTAAAATGAAAGTTTCCATTACGAATAGTCAAGAATATTTTCATGGCTGTGAACTTAAACCCTGCAAAGTGAACTATTCATACATCTGTGCAGGGATTTTGCCTCAGTATAACAGCAGCTGAAACAATACTCTTAGAAGTAGGAACATACTCATTAATCTTGGGTGTTAACACCGAAGGCTAAAAATTATGCCCACGTGAAAAACCAGCGAGGGCAGAGAGAACAGAACACTTTGCATATCAAAAGTACTATCACAAGCCAGAGGATGGACTTCACCATTGCTATTTATTTGAAAAGCATTTCCAGGATTAAGACATAGCAGAAACTGATTTGGAAAAATTTCTACCAGCACTTTAAATAATTTAATGCTGCTGCCCGGGCAGAGACTGGCTTGTGTCAGCTGAGGCGTTTCCTACCTGAGGGGTAGGAGGAGCAGCATTTCTGCTATAAACAATCAAATTAATAAAAGCATGTAAGGGGAAAAAAACCTATTTTGTACTTTTTTGCTTTTATATTCTCCTATTTGGTCAGATTTTTCAGAGGGATGAGGTAAACCAATACAGTGGGTTTGAACATATTCGCAGTATAAATTCAGAATTTCATATGGATCTTGTGTCTTTATGACGAGCCACATCTAAACCCTCAAGCCAAACATCTAGAAGGGAGGGAAGCTTGAATTTAAAGCCAAAATTGTATGGTGGGATCCTATCCCTAAACATCACTTTGGTATAAAATTTGGATACTCAGGGTTGCAGATGCCAGAAAAGTAGTATTTCTGTGTTGGTACAGGCAGGAGGACTCGTTCTGTAGCGCTCAGCAACATCTTGACACGCTGCACTAATCTTAGCTGCACGCTCTTAAAAGATTATTTTTGTCCCGGGTTCTTTTTCTAGTCTTTGATGCAACAGCCTGCTGCGGGTTACATCAAGCCTGCAGAAAATCCCTCAGTTTTCTCATCCCTGGTTTTCCAGACAGCCGGCACCTCCTCCGGGTCCAGGCGACGGGCGCCGCAGGTGAGCCAAATCCCGGCCTATTTGGGCCGGAGATTAATTTCTGTTTAAACTAAAGGTGCCGTTTCGATTAGAGGGCTGAGGTGGGGGAAGGTCTGCAATCTGTGCGTTGCGTTTTAGGCGCTTTCACCGAGGGCGCCCCGCTCCCCCCTCACAGCTCGGAGCCGCCGGCGCCGCGCTCCGTGAGGGGGAAGGCGGGAGCGGCCGGACCCGCGGCGTGAGGGGGAAGACGGGAGCGGCGGGGCCGCGGCGTGAGGGGAGCCCTCAGAAGGGAGCGGCAGCCGGAAGGCTGCGGGGCACGGCCGCCTCCCCCTCAAGAAGCGGCGGGACCCGCGCCCGCCCCGCCGCGCTCCCGAGTCACCGCCCGCCTCCCCCGCCCCGTGACAGCCAAGATGGCGGCGGAGGGGAGGGGGGATCCCGCCTGAGCCGCCCACACGGCGGGAGGCGGCGGGGGCGAGCCGGGCTCCGCTGGGATGCGATAAGGGCGCGGGCACCGAGCGCGCTGCCCCCCTCACCCCCTTCGCCGCCCGCTCCTCGCCCTGCGGAGCGCGGCCTTCGCCTGAGGTGAGGGTGGCGGGGCTGTCACCGCCGCGGGGGGGGGGGGGTTCTCCGCGGCGGTGCCGCGGATCGGGGTCGGCGGGCAAGGGGCGCGGGGCTGTCAGCGTGGGCGGGGGAGGCCGGCGCGGGCGGGCCGGGGGCTGGGGCGGCGCGGGGGCGGCGGGAACTTTGTGTTGGGCCGCGGTGGGAGGGGGTAAAACTTTCTCCTTCCTCCTTGTGCCCGGCGGGCCGAAGCTCCCGCCGGCCCCGGCCGGGCCCGAGGGGCTCCCTGGGGGGCGGTGGCGGCGGCGGGGCCGGCCGAGCCCTCCCCGCCGGCCGTCCATGTTGCACGGGCCGGGGAGTCGGTGTTGGTGTGCGTTTGTGTGCGTGTGCCCCAAATCCATCTGTGTGCGCGTCCCCCAGATCCGTGTGTGTGCTCCCCAGACCACGCGGGTGTCCGTTCCCCAGATCCCTGTGTGTGTGTGCGTGTTCCCCCGTCCCTGCGCGCGCCTTCCCCGAATCCACGTGCGGTTTTTCCACGCAGCAGCAGCGCTGCGTCAGCCGGAATCGCCCCTCGCTGCTGCTCAGCCCCTCGGTGCCGTGGCTGTGTCCCGGCTTTCCCTTCGGCGAGCCCGGGTTATCCTATACCTGGATTAATGCGACGCGGTGCTAAAAATTAGCCCTGACATTTTTATCGCCTGTTCCGTCATGAGGTCTGCGCGTAGCACAAGTTGCCGGCCAGGGGATGATGGTATTTAATAACTTCCCGGCGATGGTTGTTATTCTGGAGTTAACTGCGTTTTGAAACGTGCCGCTTCTTCTTTGCTAAAAATGAGATCTTGACTTGGTGCCTGGCTCTGAAACTTCTTTTTTTTGAATTAACAGAGTGGAATTGTGGTGTTCTGGGCAGCTTTTTACTTTATTTCACAATTTTTTTTCTGGAACTGTTGCTCAAGCAGAGGTTTCCGTAAAAAGTGTTACATTACAGTGCATAATCTTTCACTTTCTGAATGATTAAACCCAAATATTTAATCTTGGCAAGTATCTGGTGGTTTAGGGAAATTAATTGAGTTAGTCTAGCCAAGGAAGGTCGAGGGGAGTAAATGGATTATTTCTGGTTTGTGTCTAGCAGACAAGTCTTACTTTGTAAGTCTCCTGCTTCTCTCATCTTATTAAAAATTTTATCTATTTAGGGTATTGGTGAAACTTCCATGTTGCTTTTAGAGTATTGAGGAGTTCACTTAAAGTGAACATTAAAGCAGAACTGCACCTCTGGTAAATTTAGCCAAGTTTTTTAGGGTTAATCATGACTTGGCAATGGGATTGTTTCAGTAACAAAAATGGAGCATTAGAGTTTTTGTGGTTAGCTTTTGGGGAAGGGGAAAATTGCAAGGAGCTCTAAAGGCAGAGCAAAAAAGGATTAAGCTTCTCTACAGGCTTAAGAGCTTCTGTGATGTATGTTTTATACTTGTAGAAGCATTGGAGTCCAGCTGGTTGAGTACTTTCCTCAAGTTATGAGTGGCTTCTGCTCCTTTGGAACAGGCTTTACCCAATGGCCTCTTCTAAACAGTGAATTTATTAGAAAGTAACACAAAATATAAGATCTGTTTCTGCAAGCAGTAAGATAAAAGGCACAAAGACTGTTTTTTTGAAATATGGGCTTCCTAATGTTTTCCCAGTATTAGGGATTTTCATACATGTGAGTTTTCCTATTTTTGTAGCAGTGTGATTGTAGGTCTGTGTTTCTGGTGAGTATCTTGTTCTATAGGATATAGCACTAGTATGGTGCTTAATGGAATTACTATATGTGTTAATGGCAGTATTAGCAATTATCTAGTTAATACAGCCAGAGTTAATTATTAGTTAGTAAAAGCACAAATATTGACACAGCCTGGCACACACTATGGAGCTCAGGTGAGTGGAACTGATGCAGGTCAAGCATTAGGAACAATGTAAATAACCTGGTTCTATTTAAAATATGTGCTTGAAAGGGAAAGTAGCAAAGTAGAGAGCAGAGCCAGCTGGTCCTGAAGGGAGCGAGGTTGTAACTCGTACAACTGTTCTGTGTGACTCTTAAAACAGAACTGGGGGCACCACCACTGCCAGAAGCCAGTCTGGCAGTTTTAATCTACAGGATTTTGTATTGAAGGGTTTACTAATTTCTAGGTTAATTCCTGCTGTAGTGTGTGATAGCTGCAGAAAACTGTCTTGTGACTCTTCAGAGAGGAAGATGATTCTTGGACTAAGCTGAATGATAATGGGGTTTGTTAACCTTGAGGTTTGAAAACTGGAAAAAGAAATTTGCAGCATCACTTAAATATTCAACATCCTTTTTGATTTCCATCGTGTTTCCCAGCAGCTGAGTTGCAGTGAGTTTTGCAAGTCATAGTTGGCTGAAAAGCTTTTTATAACAGTGGCTGCAGGAACAGTTGTGCTTCGTGGTCAAACCCAGACAGGTTGAGGAATGGGAGTAGTGCAATAGGTACTTAGTCAAACCCTTTCTCGATCTTAAATTTATCTCCCAAAATGAAGACGTGCAGAAAAATCTTCTTTCCCTTTGTTGTACTTTACTCAACTTTGACCTCAGTTTTTAAATGCGGTGTCGGCACGACCAAAAAGTCGGAGGCTAAATGTTGTCTGGTTTAAGTTGGACTGAAAATAAAAAGTCAATGTAACCTTATCACCTTGTTCAAACATAATGTTTGGGGTATTGGTGGTTTCCAAGTCTGACAGAGGCTTCCAGTAGTTAATGTTTTGATACACGTGTACCTGTAGAATTAAGGTTTTTGTTCTGAAGCTTCCTGGAAAGAACTGTAATACTGAATAATACCAGTAATGAAAGAACCAAAAAAAAGACACCCAAATAATTTCTGTATAAGTGCCTTACCAAAACATGATGCAATTTATGTGGCTTGGTGTATTTCCAGTATGTTTCTCTTGTTTGTTATAGTATTTTAATCAGGTTCCCTGGAATATATTAAAATTTCAAATTGTTGTTATGATGACTCTTGAAAAAAAACCCGAACAGAATAACCCCCCAAATCAGCATGTTCCTTCCCCACTTTGCAATCTCACTCCAAAACCAAACCTGTAAAAATTTTAGGACCTTTTGAATACAGTTTGGGTTGAGCTTTCCCTCACACAGCAGTGCAGGTGTGGTTTGGAGGACTGAGTTGACTTCTCCCTCGTCCTTCTGCTGTAGCTTCACTGGGTGGTCCTGGGCAAGAGCACAGGAAAGGCCTTGACTCTCTTCCCTTATATATCAATGCTGTATTTAAATAATATTTGCTACTGTGGACACAAATAATGATTTTTTTTTTTCTGTACTAAAAGCAGCAAATCCTCTGGAAGCTAAAGCCAGTTGTGCCTTGTTTTAATTGAGGGATAGCCAACAGGTAGGGGATGAATTTGTATAAACAGTGAGTGTATCATCACTGTTCAACTGTTGTTTAAAATCAGCTGTTTATAACAGTGGGTACTGACCAAATAATTACTTGAAGTGAATGAGGTTCTTTGCTATATTGCATAATAATTCTTGGATATTTTCTGCGGTCCTTCATGTTTAGTCTATGCCTGGTCTGGAAGTTTGGTGTGGGACTGCTCTGGAAATACGCTGCTGATGCATTTGTGCTTGCAAAGTGCCCCCACAGACTGCAGAGTCAAAATCAAACCGTGCAGGGAAGGCTGTGTGGGGCAGTGCTGCTGTGAGCTGTAGCACTCGTTTCAACAGTCTGTGATGCAGAACTAGTCACTGGTAGTTCCCTAAAGAGCTCAGAAACAGCACCAGGAGGAAATTGAGAAGTGGAAACGAAAGACTTCAGAAAGTGTTGGTTGGCCCAACTCTTAAATGGTGATAGATTACATATCTAATGTGTATCTCTCTAGTAGATGTATTAGATAACAGTTCTGTAAAGGCTGAAATAGAGTAAAGTAAGTAATAACAGGAGGAGAGTGAAAAAAGGAGGAACTATGGTCTAAAAGTAGGAGAAGAGTAAGGAGGAGTGTTAGAAGTGAGTTAGCCAATTATATCCTCCCTGTTTAATATTTACTGTAAATTTTGACTTTTTTAATTTGGGTCATTAAAAATCATTAATACTAACTAATCAAATAATTTCAGTTTAACCATCTGAAATAAAAATGGGCAGGCAGTAAAGTGTGACGTGTGAGTTGTATGTACACATATGAACATGAAAAAGTCCCAAGAGAAAACCCCCACTTTGTGTACAGGCTTTATGCAAACACAGAAAAGGGCCTTGGGGGCTGGACTCTTGAGTTTTGGTTTTGTCTTGAGCTTCAGAAGAAGCTTGTGGGCTTAGGGAGTTGTTCTCAGAATTCCTAACCCTCCAAGATCAGGATCAGCAGTGGTTACCTGGGCATATCATTGCTCTTGAGCTAATACTGTGATTTTGGGGAGGAGACCCTGATGTTGCTTTATTTTGCTGGCTGGGAAACTGTCCCAGCAGTACATGGTGCTTGATATATTTGTAGCTGAGCTGCTGGTGGTACTTTCCCACTTATTTTTCTGTGGATGAACATTTTGGTAACTGTATGTAGAGATTTAGTAGATGAGGGAGGTATTAGTGAGTGTCATCCCTCCATTAAACCTTTCCAGTGGTGTGTAGATGATCTGCAGAGAGCAGTTACAGCCTGGCAGATGCTGTCTTTGCATGTCAGGCACTCTGTCTATAATTGTCATCATCCAGTTGTCCAGTTTTCTCGTCTTACAGGGTATTTTTGCTGACCAAAGGCAAAAAAAAAAATCACATAAAACGTTCTAAGTCGCAATTAAAGTCTGTTCTTAAATATAGCAAAGTGTGTTAGAAGCAACTCCCACCTGTCTTTCCTTCCAGCATGCCTTAAATTTCAAAATTTAATTTGGGTAGAGGATGGTTTCAAAACAAAACTGAGGTTGGCATGTGTGCCCAAACGTGGCTGGGTGAAAGCAGGTCGCTTCTATCACTCTTGGTTGATGCACTTTGACATTTCCAGCGACAGATTTTGGGTTTGAAGCTCAACATTGGAAGATTTGCTGCTTTCATTTGCCTTTATCTGCTGTGCCAAGAAAAACAGAACATTGTGTTTGGGGGATTTCTCCATTTAAAAAGTTGTTGTATGATAAGTAGTTGTACAAAAACCATGGACCAGCCGCCCTCCTGAACTGTGCTTTGGATGAAGTAATATTTACATTTTATAGTGCTTACTTTGGCTTTCCTCCCCCTCATTGGCTACAATTTGTTTTCTGCATCCCTCCCTATAAACACAGTTGTATTTCAGAAATCCTTTCCATTCTTTGGTGGTGCCTGTTGGCCATAAATACTGTAATCTAGAAAGAAAAGTGGAAGTTTTAAAACTGATTTGTCTCTGTCACGAATCTCGTGGGATACTTGAACATCACTTCCTCGAATTTTTGGAAGCAGGGTTGGATTTCATGGGGTTTTGCTGTGGCACAACTGTCATGAACACCAGAGCAGCCTGTGCCTTGTCAGACCCTCTTAATAAATGCTTTGATTTTATTGAGACTACAAAGAGCAGTGAAGGACAAACAAATGCAAGACTTGGTGAGTGATGGTGGAAAGTGCAGGAGATGTGGGACGTGCCTGCTCTTTCCTCAGGGTGAACTCTGTTCCTCCCTGCCTTCTCGCTACCACTTCTTCTGCTTCCTCACCTAAGCTGTGATGCTCTGCATGTCCAGTTCTTGCTCGCTGCCTGTGGTCATCCCACTGAATCCAGATTAGCCTCTGCATTTAAGCCCAGTTTTTCTCCTAGGCATTGCTGAACAAATCTGCTTGTCCCTCAGTTCTTGGCTACATTCCCGTTTTCTTCTCCCAAACTCATGTTCTTGTGTTTTATCCCTTTTATCCAGCACTTTTCTATGTCCTGGGCACCTCTTAGAGACCCTTTGTTGCCAAGTTTCCTGAGCTTTCTTGATTATCTCTTCAGCTGTTTGGACCAGAGGTTGTTAACCATGAGTTGGTACAGATAATTGTGAATGGGCCTGCAAAACACTGGGTAGCAATTCCAGTCCAGTGATGCAGAGCAGAAAAATCTTGGGATTTTTCTTGGGTTTCTGTGGGTTTTTGTTTGTTTTTTAATTTTTTAATAACAATTGAGGCAGCATCAAAGGGAGCTTATTGTAGGCTGGTGGACTCTTGTTATTTATTGTGTTGTCTGACATCACAGAGGGCAGATTGGTGCAGTAGGATCTAAAAAGTAGTGCACTGATCACTTTAGCCCTGTTTGTAGCAACTTTCTCTGTTGCTGTCATTTGTGTGGCTGTAGTAGTAAGAAATGGGAAGAAAAAGTACAGGCAATGTCTTACTAAAAATGCTATGAGAAGTTCTGATTGTTTTGGGGTAGGTCCTTTTCATCTTGTTTTTTGAACATGTGTTAGTGCTGCTGAATTCCTGGACTTTTTGCAGCTGTGCTTGAGGTCTGCAGGTGATCCCTAAATTTATAATTTCTGACACTCCTGGAAACTTGATATTACAGATCAGACCATTGGCGGAAATTGTGCAGTGCTACTGGTGCCTGCTCTCTTTGTAGCCTTGTGTGAAAATGTTCCAAGTCAGGTAGTGGAGAGTAACTGGCTGTGACTGGGGCTGGTCTGTGGTGCTGTGGGGGTCAGAGAGACTGGCGCTGGGGCTGGGTTTGCTCTCTGGGCTGAAGGAGTGATGAACTACCAGTGCTGATTGTTCTGCGTGGTCTGAGAGGTTGTTCTGTACATTGGGGTTATGAACAGAACCTTGAACTTTGTGATCCCAAAATTACAGTTCTGATAATCTAATTCCCCAGCTTTTTCCGCTTCAGGAATGGAAGCAAATCTTTCATGGTTTGCATAAACCCTCCTGAAATGTGTTCCTTCCCAGCCCTGCCTGTGTTATACTTCATTTTCTCATGGTAATCTTCTGAGAGTGTTCTCCAAGTCGTGGTGAAGAGAAGCCTCCTTTAGACAAAGTTTATTTTTGCCTACAGTCTGATGAGCTGTTCTGGGAGCTTGGAGTCTCCGAGTGTCTCCAGTGAGGTGGTATCCTCAGCCCTGTGGGAAACTGCTGCTCCAAAATGCTTAAATGTAACACAGACTGGGCTTACACACATCTCGGTGTAAAACACAAGCTCAAGCTGTCTGTGGTCACACCAGTGTTTGCAAGTGTCCTTGCTGGTGTTCACCAGAGCTGAAGAGAAATGATGACTGTAACACTAAAGAGCAAGGAGACTGTGTCACCCACTGGAAGCAGAGTTGGAATAAGGTGCTGGATGGAAGAGTATGTGTGTATTGCTGATTGTGGAGTAAGAAAGATCTGCTTAAATATCAGAATCTTGCAAAGAAAAATGATTTGAAGTAGACTTGGGAAGGTTGTTGGGCTGAAAGAGCACTTTGGTGGCTGGCAGAGTCCTGGGAATGGACATGAAGGTATCGATTGTCAGAAAATAATGGAAGAGTTGAGACCATTTGAAGGGGCTGGCTCAACTGTGCTTTGATTTATTTTGGTTTAAAGCATCAAATGTTGTTTGCGTTCTTAAAATATCAAATTATGTGCTGCATTGATATTTTGTTTCTTAAGTTTAAAGTCTGGTTTCGTACTTTCTTAATAGTCAAGTGACATGTAACCTTATCTTAGCTAGTGGGTCCTACAACAACTCACAGAGTTCATTTCATGTGACTGAAGCAGTGCAGTGTGCAGAAATTTAAGTTTGAACAAATGTGTGCATTGTTTAATTCTTGTTTTTACTGTTTCTATAGGGAATGAAACTTTAACAAGAAGTCTATGTTAAAGCCTGGCTGACAGCAAGAGAGGCAAAGTGTAGAAGCAATGCCCTGATGAAAAGGTAGGGAACACACTGCTGGAGTTGTCAAAAGGCTTGTGTTCTGACTTGGGAATTCCTGTGGTACTAGAGGTGCTTCTGCTTTGTTTCCAGGATTGTTTGCTTGCTGTGAAGGAAATACTGGGGAAAAAAGCCTTGTCTGATAACTTTTGCCAGGCAGCTTTGGAAACACAAAGTTTTTTCCTTGTGTAACTGCAGTTATTCACATGTTCTTGAGACTGTTGAGCTCTCATGTGATTAGTGCTGTGTCATGGCTGAAAAATGGTCCTGAGTAGCCACAGCAGGACTGACTGGTCCAGTTAAC
Source organism: Neopelma chrysocephalum (assembly GCF_003984885.1). Taxonomy (NCBI): domain Eukaryota; kingdom Metazoa; phylum Chordata; class Aves; order Passeriformes; family Pipridae; genus Neopelma; species Neopelma chrysocephalum. The sequence continues at coordinate 12,871,615 of NW_020897736.1, read as the reverse complement.
TTCACTTTGCTCTTGAATGACCAGCTGCCATGTCCCTGTCAGCAGCATCCTTCAGCTGGGTAATGCAACAGTATCCATGGGATGAGTTGAGTTACTGGGGACTCTTAGAACTTACTGACAATTCTTAATAATTGACCACCAATTTGTGTCTCTTCATTTACTCGTCACGTGCCTTCAAAGGAAGGAAGTTCTTGGAATATGATTATGTGATGAGTACTTTAAAAAAAAATCACCATGTTTTAAAACAGTTCAAAGCTTAATTAAAAAGGTGTGTTGCAGAGCCCTGCACTGGTTTCCAACCTGCTCTAGGAGACATTCATTCCTTGTTTACAAATGGAACATGTCTTTGGAGTCAGGCTAACAAAGTAAAATGTCACCTGCTTTAAACAGCAAATGGATCTAATAAGGAACTCAAATTAATAAGCCATTTAATAGCCTCAAAGAAAAATGCAGGAAGGAATGAGGATGAAGGCAAGGAAGATTAAAAGATTACAAAGCAGTTGTATTTGTCTGCCAGAGGTGGACTGACAAAACTGTTCTAATGGAGTCAGATGGTCCTTGCTGCTGTCTGGGAAAGCTGGCTCTTGGAAGAAGCTGGAATGACTGGAGCAGTTCTTCTGGTCTGCAGCCACTTACAAGTTACCTCTACAAAATTCTGTGGGTAGGAGCAGGTTGAAGGAATTAAATCAGTATTTTTTTCCATGCAAACAGTGCAGTGCAACCACAGTAAATTCTACTTCGTGAAGCATCACTCCTGTTCCTGCTGCACATCCAGAGCTCATCCACAGCAGGTCATGTGGTGGGGAAAAGCTGATGTGTGCTTTCCTCTTAGAGCATTTGAATGAGAAATGTGATCTGTTCAAAAAGCTTGGACACTGGTTGAATTACAACACTGGTGACAGGCAGCAAAAGTTATTAATTAGTATTCCCTAAATGTTTGTGAAAAAATATAAGATATTAGAAAATTAACTTGAATAAACAACGAAACTGAGTTTACTCTTTGTCTTTCAGCAGAGTAATCAAGCTAATAGTTTGTAGTTGTGTGGGAGGATTATCTGATTGTTTCCCCTGTTCCCATATTTTTAGAAATGGCAAAAAGCCCTCTTCTCCCACATTTATATAGTCATGATCTGCAAAGTCTGTGTGTGTGTTTAATAATGTTTTTACAAGTGACTGTGCTACTTGCAAGGTTTAGATTCTTACTGATGCTTCTGATGTTCAGTTTATAGTGGTATTAATTATATGCAGTCTATTAAAAATGATTGTCATGAGATGGCTCAAAGACCATGGATTGCACTTGTTTCCAGGGACTTTGTAAGAGGTTATGATCCCATGGCATTGTCTTCAAAGTGCAGCCTCTCATCCTCAGGTTACTGAAGTGTAGAGAAGCAGTAGAAGCTTCTCAGTGTGGCACTAAGTGTAAATGTTGAATTTCATCTGGAACCAGCTGCTTCAAGCAATGCTATTGTGCACTGTGACTTTTTCTGTTTTCTTTTTCTTGCGTGTTTTTATGCTTGGTTGTTTTGGGGGTTTTTTTCAAAGCTGACTTGCTGCACTGTGAGATGTGTATAACATGCTTTGAAATACCTTCATGTTAAAAGTTTCTCTAGAAATTATTCAGATTCATCAGTTTATGTGAAATGCTTTTCACAGAATGATTGTTTGTCACTGAGTTAACTCACAGTTATATACCTTCTTTCTGGGGTCTGCTAACATGAAGTTGGCATAAATCTGCTCTCCCAGTAACCAGATGTTGAAAATTTCAGTATCAGGGCAGCTCTAGTAAAGTCTAAGTCAGCTTAAATAAAATACCCCTGCAGTGTATCTTCTGCATTTTGTCCCATTTTTAGCTGCAAGCCTTTGTATCAAAAGACAAAGATGATAAAATCTTCATAGAATCCCGGAATGGTTTGGGTTGGAAGGGACCTTAAAGCCCATCCAGTTCCACCCCCTGCCATGGACAGGGACACCTTCCACTGATCCAGGTTGCTCCAAGCCCTGTCCAACCTGGCCTTGGACACTTGCAGGGATGGGGCAGATTTGAAGGGATGATGCATCATCAGCCAGGCCTTTTTCCCCCCTCCCTTCTGTAAAATCTGCATGAAGTTATGAAAGTCTTGCTGACTTGTCTATTATGTGCTATAACCTTAGGAAGCAAATTTGTGTGATAGCAGGTGTTTGTATGTAGGGGATTCTAATTTTAACTGGCTCTAAATGAGCAGAGCTTGTCCCAGTTCTTCTTGAAAGTGCTTTTGGGAATAAATGAATGTTTGAATTTAAGACTTTTGGTATAAACTTAGTATGAAATAATGAATAGTGAGATAAGTATGATTCTTCAGTATAATATATATGTCTTTGTGTTTATTTGTGATGCTGTCTTGGCTGATTAAACTGGAATAGGGCTGCTAATGCATTGGAGTTAAAAGGCTTACTTGCAATTTTAACAGCCGTCATTTGTAGAATTTTTGATTACTAAAATGTTGGTTTCATTTCAGCTTAAAAGGCATTGTGAATCACTCCAGAAATCAGTGTAGGTTTGTGAAATGATGCTGGTGGGAAAAGGAACAAAACTTAATATTATGGTAGCTAAAATGTGGTATACCATGGTTACGTTTTACAGAGAATTGTTAATGTTTCAAAGTAGTTAGAACTTCGGTCCTGTTAGCTGAGAGATGTCAATGTTTGGTCTTGTGTCAGTTTAAAGATGCTTTGTGAAATATCTTTCCTCTCTCCGTGCATTTGTTCCCAGCCTGTCTGGATTCCCTGAAGCCAGATGGACAGTGAGATAATAGGCACCATATGCAGAGGCTGAATTTGTGTGTCTTTGGATATATCACTCAAGGAGGAGTTTGAATTTGTAGTTATTACTTTCATATATGCTGAGGAACATATTCCAGATGTTTTTGAAATAACTGAATTTAGGTTAAATTAAGCTTAGTTTTGTGACTACATTCTCTGTTCTCTCCAAACACAAGCTGAGCAGTTATTTTCAAACAGTTACTCTGCTGTACATTGATGATTGTTTCCCAGGAATCACGTGTTCTGAAGCGTCCCATATTGCCTATTAACCATATAGAAAGAAATAAAGGTTAGACAATTTGGGAGGTATTTTCTTGGCATTTTCTTGAATGACATAAATAACCTTAAATAAAAACTTTTACTCATTTCCTTGCAACTTCAGAAACTTGTTGAGTGAGTCAGTCCAGCAAAACACAACCAACCTACAGAATAAGAGCGGGAAGGAGGCTGGAATTGCCTCTCTTGCAGGGGTGGATGAGGTTGGTAGGGGTGATCAAGCACAGCCTGACATTCTTCCTCCTTGAGCAGGAACTGGGGCTGGAAATCTGAGGCCAGCTTGAAACAATTTGATCACATGCTCAATATCAATTTCTGACATAATTTCCCTCATTACCAGTGAGAGATGTCCAAATTTATTTTGTTGTAACAAAAACTTGTTGGATAAATCCAAGAATCATGATGACATGAAGTTTGATAAAGCTTAATACTCAACTACCTAGACCAAAAAATAAAGGGAGATAAAGCAAAGGGAAAAAAGGTTCCATGAAAACTGAAGTCTTGTACCAACCACTCAGACTGTTTTAAATTCTGTTTGTGCAGTTTCTGAATGTCAGCAAGCTCTTGAAACTCCTGCGTGGTAACAGTTTCTCTTGCAACAAAATTTTGCACCCAAACAAAATTAATTTAACAAAAGGGAGTCTTAAATAGCTTGTCTGGTTTAAAAAGTCTGGAACTTGATGACAGTAAACTTCCTGAAGCTACTTTAGCAAGATTCCAGCACATATGAGTGACTTGGATAAACATTTTTAGCTCATTTGTCAATACTCCATGAAACAGCATTTTCTTTATTTGCATTATCTTTATTTCTTTATTTACAGCTTTATCAAGCTGTAAAATAAGTAAAACGTGAATTTTAAGTGACTTGCAAAGGCATTCAAGAGCTTCTGACAAAGAGAAAACTGAATCTCCTGACATGTAGTGCCCTGCATTGCTTGTCTTCTCATCCCACCACAGATGTGTATCCTGAGCTGAAGTTAATTTACAACATTGGCAGCAAGCACTGCAAAAAATACTGTACAGGAAGAGTTCATATGTAAAGAATTCTTTTATCAATGCATTCCAGGAACAAAGAATATAATTTCCCAACGCAGTTTGGCTGGAACAGCAGGACTCTATTCCTTCTCATTCCGAAAAACTTCATGTGGTCTTGAATGTTTTTGTTTCACAGTGGTCTGTGCTCTATTGAAGTTGACTCAGTTTAAGTGTTTTGTATAAAAGCTGGTATGTCCCTGGCTGTGGATGAGTTGCCTGTCAAGGATCTGAGTCCCAAAGCACTATAAAATAAAATGGTATCAACTTATAGCCTGAAAAAATACTCCATGAAGATCTGACCTTGATATCTGATGTAAAATCTTACAGAGTGAGACAGCTGCAAATATTATATCTTTAGAATAATCAAGACAGCCTTTGCATATATGTTTAATATTCAGGAAGGAAATTAATTGCAGATGAAGCCTTGGAAGATCCATTGTCATGGTGAGCTGAATGCAGTAATAGACTGTAGGCAAAATACACAAGAACTGCTTTTTGGCCCAATAGTGACCTGTTTGCAAAACTTTGCACAGAATTTTGATGTTACTGTTCCTGTTGTTCAGCTACTCCAGTGTGTAAGTCAACACAGAGAGTCCACTCTGGTTTTCCATTCCAGGATTTAACAATTAACTCACAAAACTGTGGCTCAGAATCCCAACTTGGAAAGGGTGTGATTACAAATGAAAAGTGCTACGTGACCTGACGCTGAATCTATTCCTTTTGTATTCTTCTATTGTGTGTTTTTAAAAATAAACATCACTTTATTACTTTTGATATCTTCTAATTGCCTTCACAGGCACTGGCATCCCTTTCTTTCTCAGCAGTTACAACATCTTGTGATGGAAGATGGAAGACAAAGGGGCCCGTGTTGCCGACTACTTTGTCGTCGCAGGATTAACAGACATCTCCAAACCACTGGAGGAGGAAATCCACTTCAATGACGCCTGCCATAAAATAGCCAAGCCAAAAGAACCCATCACAGATGTAACAGTGCTTAATAAATCCCTGGGGGAGGAAGTTCCTCAGGGATATAAGTGCATAGATGTCACTCCCTCAGGCCTGTCTGCGGATCTCAACAATGGCAGCCTTGTAGGACCGCAGATATACCTTTGTTATCGCCGGGGAAGGGACAAGCCCCCACTCACTGATTTGGGGTGAGTGGTTTTTCTGCTCCAGTGGGTGATTTTCACAGGTTTATTTGACTAATGAGCAGATAAGGCAGGTTTCTTGAAGCACCATACTTTTTAAATACAAGGCAAAGCTCTAAACAGGAAGATATTTGTTATCTTGAGAACGCTGTAACCTGGTATGATAGGGAAAAGGAGTGCTGAGTGGATTTTAATGGCAACTGTGATCCTTCGTATTTTGGAGTTTTCAAAGCCATTTACAATTTTCAATGTATATACTTAGATTGGGATAAAATGCTTAACCTATTTAATACAGAGTGAAGAGAGGGGAGTTGTATGACATTCTTAGCATCACAGAATGAATCTTTAGTAGTACTGAAAATAACACTGTTTTGCAGTAAACAAAGTGCTTAAAAGGAACTATATGTGAGGAAAACTAGTATGGTTTTGTCATGAAGATTTTTTGTTAGAATGCAGTTTGATATAATGTGATCTGTAAAAATGTTCAGAGATGATGTAAGAGCTGCTATTAAATTAGTTTTACTTGGTTACAGTTCTCAGTGTAGTGTTGGTATTCGAAGTGCTTTAAAAATGTGCCTTCTGACTTTTTCCCCATCCCATTTTTAACTAGGGTTTTATATGATGGGAAAGAGAGAGTGAAGCAAGGCTGTGAAATAATCCAGACCACTCCCTATGGTCGTCCTGCCAACATCAGTGGCAGTGCCTCGTCCCAGCGCGTGTTCATCACCTACCGCAGGGCCGCCGAGAACATGACCCAGAACGCACTGGCTGTCACAGACATCTGCATCATCATCCCCAGCAAGGGGGAGACCCCTCCACACACCTTCTGCAAGGTCGACAAGAACCTTAATAACAGCATGGTAAGATTCAAAATCTGCATTTCGGACGCTTGCTAATCAGTGATGTAACATTTGAGGAGTATTTGTGGCAGCTTGTGGAGTACCCGGTGAAAAATTTTGAGAAGTGCTCTCCAAAGATAAAGCAAATACTGGAAGAGTTGGAGGATTACATTCCTTTGTTACTGCTTGGAACAAAGTAGTTTTGGAAGCCTTGGAGCAAATGTTTTTAGTGCTGACTTGGAAATGCTGACTTCAGCAGCTTTGGATTGATCCTTCAGAACCTGTTGTGTCACCAGAGGTTTTACAGATGTGCCTGTTTCTGACACTGATTTTACTGGTGTCATGGGAATTCTGTATCTAACAACCAGTTTCTGTTTTGTTCTAAAACTCTCCCATCACCTACAATGCTATTTTATAAATGTTAATCTCCTCAGTAGTTTCACCGACTTCTTATTTGAAGAAAGTTGCATGTGAGGTGATGTTGGAAGCTGTTGACTGCAAACCTACTTAAACCCTTCACATGGTTCCTGACCTGCTAAATTAATACACAGGTGTCACAGCACTTGGATTTGCAGAACCCAGTATTTAGGTGTCTCCTGCTCAAATTTGCAGCTCTATTTCCTGGCACTTGTAGGGTCCTCAGAAGTCAGTGTGCTGATGAGGATGCTGACTGCATGTGCAAGTAGGATCATGTTAAAAAGATCCTAGGAGTTGATTTGTGCTTGTTTTTCAATAAATGCCCATAGGCATTAACAAATGGATTTCTCAGTTCTACCAGTCCCTGTATTCTCTGGGTTATGGAAGTTCTGTCTTATGGAAATTGTTACATCTGTGTTCCCTCTGAGGGTGCTGGTCTTTTCTGTCCCATGGCTTTCCATGTTCTTTATTTTCATGTCCAGAATTTGAGAACTTAAAATTATTAACAGTGTGAGGTTTTCCTCCACTCTTTTCTACTATATCCTTTTGTTATATTTCATCACTTAATCCAGTAATTTTTTTTATTTTACAGTGGGGCTCAGCAGTATATTTATGTTACAAAAAGTCTGTGGCAAAAACCAACACCATATCATATAAAGCTGGTATGTAACTACTATTTAGCTTTTCCTTATTTCAATTCAGGATGTACAGGCTCATTGGTAATGTGATACATTTTGTATTGAAGAATTATTGGACACCGTCTTGCCATTATCAAAAAGGGAATCTTTCCCTAAGGAAATCTTTTAAAACAGTGTCCTAAAATAAGCCTTAGAACTATGTATCATGACTATTTTGTTTTAGAATTTTCTGTCTCTTAAGGATGTGTGTGTGTATGTATATACACATTTGCATGATCACTTTCTTTAAGAAACATATTGAAGAATCCTGTAGACTTCCACATTGCCCTGAGCATCAGTGGCACTGAGCTCTTTAAGTATTTTTGGATTGTGTATCATGTTTGTTTTGTTGTTTTATTTATAAGACAGAATTAGATTTGCTGTGACTCTGATGAAACGTGTTGGGTTTTCATTTTTGGGTTTTTTTAAACCCTGATTTTGTTTGGCATGCAAGTCATGAGCGTGATTCAGACTTAAGGTTTAATTCACTTATATGCCTTTGAGATGCTGCTCTCTGTAAACAACAGGAGTTTAGGTTGTACTAAAAGGTGGGCAGTAAATTTGTAAATAAATAAAAATGTTAAAAGGCCCCACATCTGGTGGTAGCTTGCACAAAATTTTGGTTCTGGATGGGGGGGAAACTGCACTGCCCTTCTTGATTACCAGTTTTTATTGCTTATTAATATTCCACTTTATATTAGAAAAGCGTGTAGTGATGCTGTTCTGTAATGCAGAGAAATCCCAAATCCTTTCCTGCAGTATCCCTTCTCAGTTTGCAGTCCCCTGGGCTGGCAGTCAGACAGGATGGATTGCTCCAGCCATGTGATGTAACTGAAGACCTGAGTGCTAAAAGCCTCTGCTTCAGAACTGCATGTTTTACAGCTGGATTCAAAATGAAGTCTAAACACGCTGGTCTCACAGCACAGTAGCTGAATCCTTGGCTGAGGTGGATCAGTATAATTAATTGATTCTATTGATATTAAAAAAAAATCTAATATTTAACATATATATATATTTCTCAGGGAACTTTTGTTGGCATAATTGAAAACCTCAGTTTTATTTCTCAATTATTCATGGTACCGTTTCTTAAACTGGATTTTAAATCTTTGCTCATACTGATGATGAATGTGAACTATTACAATATAACAGCTGAGATGCACAAAGCCTGCAAACAGAAAAAGATGAAGTACTTATTAATAGTTCCTAGAATGGAAAGTAGGATTTCAGTCCAACGCTTTAGTCAGGTGATTTCTCCTTAGGCTGTGGCAGCATCTCCCCTTCCAGCTCTTCCCTAATTTACAACTTTACTGATCTTCTGAAGTTAGTGTAGGCTCATATATGAATTTTCTAGACATATTTTGTGGAATGAGCTATTACAAGTCTCCTCCTGCTGTTCCTTCCATAACTGCCTCTTTAAACCTTCCCTTTCTAGGTTTAATATGCAGATATCCTGAAGAAGATTATGAATCATTCCCATTACCAGAATCTGTGCCTCTTTTTTGTCTGCCTATGGGTGCAACCATTGAATGTTGGCCATCAAACAGTAAATACCCTCTCCCAGTTTTTTCTACCTTTGTGCTAACTGGAGCTTCTGCAGAAAAGGTACTTTGAAAGCTTAAAAAAAAAAGTTAATAATTCAATTAAAAAAGTGTGATTGTTTATCTGTTCAGGATTATGATAATGAACATTTTCAGAGGCAAACTTGAACCTGTTCATTTGGGCTTAATTCAAAGGCTGCTGTAAAGAGTGACTTGCATTTATTTCAGAGCTGGACTGTTGATCATAAACCTGTATTCCTTTGCTTTCCAGTCCTGTTAGCCTGTGAAACTAGAGAGCTATAAAATTTGACTGCATATACAAGTATTCTATTTTTATTGCAAGCATGGAAACGACCTTGCATGTACATACTTGTTCTAAAAAGTAAATTGGATGTCAGGGAATACTGCTTTGAGTTGCATATAAAGGATTTCTAAAATAGCTCTAAAGGCAATTGTAGGAGCAGTTGACTGTAGTTGTACCCTCCATAATCATTATTTTTCTCTCCCTTAAACGGTTTCATAAATTACTCTTTCTCATATGACTTTTAAGTGTTTTAAATAATTAATAGACAGTCTGGATTTTCACAGCCATAAGAATATTCTGGGATAAATTGCTTCAAAAGATGATGCATTAATTCAACTTTTCAAGCAGTAACACGGACTTGATTTTCCTTGTGTGTTTGGGGTTTTTTCGGGTTGCTTTGAGGATCGAGGCTGAATTACTGACTTCAACCCCACGATGTTTTTTGCAGGTATATGGTGCTGCTATTCAGTTTTATGAGCTGTATCCCGAAGAGAACCTCACAGAGAAACAAAGATCTCAGCTGGGCTTGGCAGCTGCTGCTGAGGGCAAGTCAGACACGTGCAGAACAGTTCAGACAAACAAATGCATCTGTCTGCTCTCCCACTGGCCTTTCTTTGATGCTTTCAAGAAGTTTCTCACCTTTCTGTATCGTTACTCCATTTCTGGGCCACATGTCCTTCCCATTGAAAAGTAAGTGATTTCCAACATTAATAATGGTGTTTGCAGTTGATGAGAGCTCTTTTTTTTTTATTCTAAATTTCCTGTAATACTTCTTTACCTTAGTCATCAATATAATGGTTACACTAAGTGAAACACTTTTCTCCTGTGATTAAATGTATCTTTACTTACTTCCTGAAAAAGTCTAGGTTTTTATTTGTGATTTAAGTGCCTGCGAAGGTCTCTGAAAGCTGTTTTAATTAGCTTTGCACCCTTTAGCCATAGTGAGGAGCAAGATTATAAATCCTTTCTTAATCTTGCACACATCAAGTCAGGAGAATTAAATACGTAGGTTAGCATTTTTTCAAATGCCTATTTGTAGTGTAATGAGAGATGATAAAGCAGATTTAATATTTTGCACTAGTAATTCTCTTCTGTTAGTGATAAATAAAACTAATTTCCTTCTCACACAAAGGATTTCACATTTTAAGATGCAGTGGAAGTCCTCACACCCCAGAAGTGGTCGATACCTGTAATTGATATGTAACACCATTTAACATTTCTAGGCTAAAGTAACATTTTAATGCATCAGATTTCAAATACACCATTTGCTTTCCTGTTTTATTGCATGGCAGTCTTTTTTTTCTGCTTAAACTTCAATATTAACCTTTATGAGGATTAAATATTTCTTGTGGTTGTTTATATCCCCTTCATTATTCCACTTCACATCACTGTACTTGTTCTAAAATTCGAAGAGTGTAAACTTTTTTTTAAGCTGAGGTTTTTGGGGTTCTGGCTTTTGTGAATGAATAACATGAGAGGTAAATATAAGAAATGTTTAATTTTGATTTCTCTGGATTTATTTGTGTGTTCTAATTTCTCTGATTTGTAAACTGACTGGTCAATTTACCCTGGATAATTCAAATATGATTCTAATATATTATCTAGCCTGGTTTCTCTGGCTGTTTTAATGATGATGGGTATCTGTGCCATGCGTGTTTGAACACAAGCAGCAGGCCCTTCCCTTATGTGATCAATATTCCATATTTTGACCACCACCTTCATACACTGGTAGTGGAGAAGAAAATCCCAAATCAATGTTTATTTGTGGGTTTGTCTGAATTTCTTCAAAATTTGGGTGGTTGTCTGTGTCATAATGGTAAGAGTTGCAGAAATCCCATGAAGGATGTGCTGTAGCATTTAGTTTAGGCTGGAATAGCTGTTTCTCCTGAGTTTTTACTGATTGCATGTCTTTCTTTTAATGTGAAAGTATCTATTATGTAGAACTACACCTTTAGAACTTATGCAAGTTTAATCAATTCATAAAACTGAGAACGTGGTCAAATTCTTAAAATTTTTCTGTATTTGTATATATGGAAAAGCTTTACTTTTTTCATCAGCAATTTTATGTAACACTTTCTATTTAGAAGTGAAGAAAATGGATGAGATAAATGACTCTCCTTGATATTCAGCTGTGAATATTTTTTGCAAATAACCAGTGCTGGTCTCTGAGGGATGGTGCTATTTCAAACTGTCTCTGAAGCAGGATTATAAAATGGTACCGTGATACTCAAACATCAATATTTCTACTTTACAAATTAAAAAAAAAATTCTTTGAATTTTTCAGTCTCAGAAACCGAGTTTGTATTCTGAAAGATAATCTGGTCTCTCATTTTGGTTGTCACCAGGAGAAAAATAGATTTTGAAGGTCAGAATATTCCATTAGGGTTTAGGTGCTGGGTTTTTTTGTTCTCTGTTTTCTGAATGAGTATGTTCCATTTTTTTGTGTAATAATTTCTCCTACTGGAAAAAATTTTGTCTTGTGGTAAAGCAGTTTAAGATTAATTTCTACTAAATCAGTATTTTTTTCTTTTCCTCTAGACACATTTCCCATTTCATGCATAGAGTTCCTTTTCCATCCCCTCAGAGGCCAAGAATTCTAGTTCAGGTAAGTGTAATTTTCTTTACTAACTGTGTCTTAAGTGAAGATAAAACAGCTGTTGAACAGGTTAGTGAATGGAAAATGTAATTTTTATTTCCAAATTTTTTTTGTTCTGTTTTTTTTTTCCCCTAAATTCATACACTTAACAGTGAGAAATCTGTAAAAATTTTGTTTCCAGTTTCAGACTTCAGTCAATTATTACAAGAAAGTGTTCAGTGAGCTTAGAGCTTAATTTTTTTCAGAGTATATGGAAATTAATGAGAAACTATTCAAAGTCAGCATCTGGTTTGACTTTGCAATAGCTTTTGAACTGTTTTCTTCTTACTACTGTATGGAGGCTGAGTGTAAAGTAAATAAATAAAATTAAAAGCAGATGTGAAGTGTATATTCATGATTACCCCTCTTCCCAAAGGGCTTCATCCTGTCCTCTCCATAGTGGTCTTAGTGAGACCTGCAAGAGCCACACACATTAACAAGGGGCACTTTATCAAAAATGACCCTTATTCTGTCCTACCTGCAGGGCTGGGAGTGAAATAATTGCAAAAATTGTTACCTGTTACTTGAAATTTCAGCTCTGTCACCGTTGACAGGAGAGAGGAAATCCTGATCTCAAAGGCTTCTGAAGTGTTATTAAATCTTCTTTTTATTTCCTCCTAGGAGGCAAAATGTTAAAATTTTATTGCAGAGATATCTGTTCTAGTTGTAATGTTCTACCAATCCTGTGGTTTTGATTAAGTCGTTTCAAAATTGTTATTCTCTGTTATTTCTTGTATAACATAAAATATGGAGAGCCCTGTGCAGTTTTTAGCTGTGTAGCCCATGTGGTAGTGAAGCCTTTCAGAGCAAATACAATCTTGGGTTATGTCTTTATAGTGTGTAGTGAATATTGAATATTGAAGATCCTCCTCACTTACTTGGTTATTCTGAAGAAGTGATATTTCTTACTGAAAAGGGGCTGGAGAACAGTCACACTGAAACTGTGTCTGACACTTCTGTCCCTTTTCTTATGATTTTAAAGTTCTATTCAAAACCCAGGAGTTTTGCACCTTGTTTTGGTTTTGGTTTGTTTTTTTTTTTGTATTCACGTTCAATGAAATATTTCTGCCAGGAAACACTAAACACATATTTATGGACAGTAAAATTGAGTTTAAAGAAAAGCATTTAATTTTTTTAGCCTGATGTTTTAGGGAACTCTGTCAGAGTATATACATGGGTGTATATCCCAGGCCTGGATATAAGTGATGTGAAATGTTGTCTGTTATACCTTATTTTCAGTGTGTTTTGTGCATCAAATTAGTACAACTGTAGTAGCTGATAGTACAGATGGAGAACACACTGCTTGTACAGTAGGCAGTTGAGGTCTGTGAGTAAATACTCCCTTCCAGCTGCTTCCAGGGACTTGAGTTGTGTTTGAAACTGCACTGAATAAAAAAACCCAGATCATACCTAAGATTTTCCCCAAAAAATAGTATGGGAAATGCCTGTATTACTGAAAACTGCAAGCTTTTAGCATCCCATTTCATGGAAGAAATGTAATTTCTCTCTGAAGCTTGTTAACTAAAGCATGGTAGTGTTTTGCTAAACAATTCTGCAGTATCTGTAGAATGTCTTGCAGGTTCCTATAATGTGCTTTCTGAAAATGACACCTGGTATATTTTAGTAACTGTGTGTGCCAGTCTGGATGTGTAACCCATTCTTAGATCCTGCTTAGCATCTGTGACAAGTGAGAGAGAGAACTTGGCTTGTCTCTGACTTTTAAAGTTTCAAAGAAATTACAGCCATTAGGAAAACACTGCGGAATGTTCCCATTTTGCAGCTGCCGCTGTTGATAGGCTCCTTCTGACCTGAAATCTGCTGGACTCCGCTCTCCATGTCCTACATCCCCTTATTGCACAGATGTTCCTGTGCTAATGACACTCTCACAACCTGCAAACTTGAGGAGCGCACGGAGTAATGTTTCTCCCTCTGGAGAACGGGGGCAATAAGTGCCCCTTCTGCCTGAGGGAGACGTGCTCTTCAAATAGAGATTTAATTGTGTTTATCTGCCTTTGCTGAAACACTGAAGTCAGAGGACATCAGGCTGATGCTTCTTTTCTGGGAGTAGTTTATGAGGGTTGCCTCAGGCTGAAAAATGAGTCCTTTGAATTCTTCCACTGAACAGGCTAATGGTGCTGGTGGTCACAAGGTGACTCACTGGAAGACAAATCCAGCGTGTGGAGTGGTGTGGCCATCCTCATTTGTCAGGGAATGGGATGTAGCAGCAGCCTTTGTCAGCTCTGCTATGTGAAACGTGCAGGGAAGCAGCATTGCAGGGACTCCTTAATTCCAATTAACGTTTGCTGAGTCTTCAGGCACAGCCCTGGGTGACTGAGAGCTTCTAGGTCATCAGTCTTACCTTCTGGCTTCTGTCATCTGGTCACCTGCAGTGGGTCTGGGGTGAAACAAAAGTGAAACATTTCTAAACGTTGTCAGAACTTGCAGCTTAGTTGTACAGGTTACAACTTACTGAGTTACTACTGCTTTTATACAATAAAAAATATAGGGAGGATTAAGCCAGCTGGTGTCTGTTACCTCGGATTTCCTGTGGCTGAAAACATCAGCTGAGCTTTGATAAACTGACTGTGTGTTGGTGTTGTACTGATGAGTCTTCCCAGGCATGCTGAATATATGTATTAATATATGGTTTTGCTTGATGTCATGTCACTGTAAGAAAGAAATGTGAATTCATAGGATCTTTGTCTTGGATCTTCAGCTAATGCAAATTTTAAAGATTCTGTCAGAGCTGAGCAGTCTCTACCAGTCCAGAGCCTAATTCTCATGTCTTCTGAAGAAAATATGGCTTTACATTATGACCTGCCATCTCTCCCCTTCATGAATTTTTATCCACCTCTTTTCCCCTAAATCCAGAATGAATCCCCCCCGGCCCCTGAAAGCTGTGTATGAACTGTGGGTCCTCACTGCCCTTAAAATACAGAGGGCTTCATTTTTCAGCAGTTAATGTATTCAATTTTCTGCAGCATTAGCTGGTTTAAAGTCCTCTTTATGAATATGCAATATATTCAGTTCAGACCGAGAAAGTAAGATTGTGCTTTGCCCAGTTCTTACTAAAAGATCCTGATGCATGTCATTGCACAGCACTTCTTACAGTGCTGTACAACTGGGATGTACAAGGTTCAGCTTAATTGAAATAATTTTTAAGTGTTCTTTCTTATAGTTGGGTGGTTTCCAATAAATATTTCCGAAGGTCAGAATAAACATAATGTATTTTAAAATCTTTTTCCAGCTCTCTCCACACGATAACCTGATCCTTAGCCAACCTGTGTCATCACCCCTCCCACTGAGGCAAGTAGCAGTATGTTCTGTAAGTTGTGAAATGTGTTCTGATTTGTGGCTTGGAAGAGATTTGGTATTTTGGGTTGGAGTTGTGTAAATTAACTCACCTTGTCTCGTGCCTTTGGAAGCTGGTGTTCCTGAAGTTTATTCAGATTAGACCTGACAAGGATACATTCTTAATTAACAATCTATGGGAGGTTTTTTCAAATAATTGTGTAGTGGTTCTTGAGACAGAATATAAATTGTTAGATGCCCTTTTTAGGAGTTGGTGCCTGGGCTCCCAAGGTAGTGCAGCTTTTGGGTTGCAAAGGGAATTCAGGAGTTCTGTGACTGTCTTAACCTTCATGTCTCAGTGCAGGAGAATGATTAATGAAAGACATGTTGTCTCCCTGTAAATTGCTTCTCAGAGAGAAAAATCATCATTCATGTGTCCTGAAAATAGTCCCAACTGGTTAAAGAGTCTCAGGGAATTATGGTTACTGTTGGGAAGTGACCATTCCTCACTGAACTGTGAAGTGTACCAAGTAATCTTCTTTAAAGGAAATATTTGCAGATTTACACTTATTTTGTTACTGAACATTTCTTTTTTTATTGTGCTTTGTAACTCACCAGTGTGTTTGTGTTGTGTTTATATCCTGTAACAGTGGAGGCAAGTTTTCTACACTACTTCAGAATTTAGGACCTGAGAATGCAGTGACTCTGCTTGTGTTTGCTGTGACAGAACATAAAATCCTCATCCACTCCCTGCGACCTTCTGTCCTCACGAGTGTCACAGAGGCATTAGTCTCTGTAAGTACTGGGTTTTAGTCATGTATTGTATCTGTAAATGGAAAAAAAATGGGTTTTAGATAAAATCTGGTATTTGTAGTAGCGCTGTTAGCCTTCAAGGTTGCTTTAAAAAAAAAGATCACTAGAGAGAAAAAACTAATACTGCTAATGATATCCTACAATGACAGAAGAGAAAGAGTAACTGGAAAAGTTGAACTTGAAAGAGTTGCTGGTTCTTTGTATATAAATATTGTAAATAAGTGTTGTGTTTGGTCATCACAGTGCACTTGAGTTCCTGATTTTCCCAACTAGCACTGTATTATCTCCTGTGGAATTTTAAATGCACATAGTTTTCCTGCCTGTCATTACTAAGCAACTCTTTACAATCTGTACACAGTCTGCTATCCTGAAGAGCTTTTCTTAATGGATTTTTGAGAAGTTAGTGCATTTTTTCTTTAATACCCTGCATCTGGATCTTCAGTAAGAATTATCTGCCACGTTAAAGAATTTTGAAGTTAGTGTGGTTTATACTTGCACAGGCTGTATGACACGTGTTTAACCTGTGTTTTTGTCTCTGCATGTTTTCCAAGATGATATTCCCCTTCCACTGGCCCTGCCCATATATTCCTCTCTGTCCCTTGGCACTGGCAGATGTGTTGAGTGCCCCCTGCCCATTCATTGTGGGAATTGATTCAAGATACTTTGATCTCTATGACCCCCCTCCAGATGTGAGCTGTGTAGACCTGGACACCAACACAATTTCTCAGTAAGTATTTAATAATCAACTATTTTTCTTCTGTGTTAATTTTTTTTTTTGCTTCGTGTTTTCAAAGACAAAAAGTAGCCTTTTGGAGGGTTGTTTCTTTTAAACCTCTGAACTTTCTAATGTATCATCCCTCTTGAAATGAACATGCTGGAGATGATATCTCCTGTTCAACACAGCAGAGTGGAGGCCCAATCATGGCACGTTATTGCCTTTTATTCTATTACATTAAAGTCTTATTGCACACATTAGCACTTTTCCTGGATTAACCATATTGTCTCTCACTTGATTATCCCTGGAGGAGAATTTCCATTTTTCATGATCAGCTTTCTCAGTGTTGAAGAAATTCTAATCTCTTCTTATGGGCATCTGCTTGAAAATTATAACAATTAAATCATATTCCACATGAAACACAGGAACTTCACATTGAGAATTAGAGATGTGAACTGTCATGGGTGAGAGAGTCTTAATTAAGCCTTAAAATCATGCCATCATTAACAAACTGAAATAACAGTATTGTAATATTACTTCCTCATAACTGTGTGGAGTACTGCATTTTTCTCTAACACTAATTAATCTATCTAAATTACTGGTAAGGGACAGCAGTGCACTGTTAAACCACTGGGAAACATTATATTGTTATGATATTGAAAGCAAAGAATTATTACCTCATGTTGAGATGATACCAAAAAAGACAGAAGATGGTAAAGCTTCTAATTTAAGATTCTAATACAGACATATTAACTTGTAATTTCAGAATTAGACTGTTATTTCAGTATAGTGTGAATATACTCAATATGTACTTGGTGTAACATCTCAAAGTCTTTGCTCAGGATTCTTTTGTATCATCCTCTTGGTAGCAGATTTTAGCATTACTATGCCTAACTCTAAACTTTTTCTTCCTAAATTTTCTTATTAGTGGGTTTATTTTGGCTTCAGCAGTTGTGTGTGGATTTAGAGAAGTTTCCATATATTAGGTATTTGTCAATAGAAATTTTGTGAAGGATTTTGTGCTGACACCAAGTTGGTGTAGCAGTTCTGCTCTGAAGTTTTTAAGAACTAGTTCAAGCTAGGCTGGGATGATTTTGGCTTTGTTACTTTTTGGTTAAGAGCAACATGTTTTTTTACATTTCTTCTGATGTTTGTCTAATTAACTACAAATTCATTAGTTGAAAATAATTCTAGTTATTGTTTTCATTCTACTTTTAACTGATTTTTCTATGCATTTTTTAGAACATGTTAATTCTGTTTCATCATAGGGGAAAAAAGTATCAATCAAATGTTTACAACTTTTGCAACTTTGTAACTTAAAGGGCATGAGGCTTCCTGGTGCTCTATTGATAAAGAACACTGGAATTTGTTTTATCATGATAATTATCATGATAATTAAGTCCAAATCTATATGCACTAAACAGAAAGCAGTTACCATATCAGATTAATTTTGGGTTACTTCATGTGTTCTAGTCACTCTCTCCATGCAATTTAAGTAATTACAGCTCAAATCATGGCATGAGTGGTGGTTGCTGATGCAGTGACAGGGGATTAATACCATTAATCCATCTTTTGTGAGTTGTGGCTGGATTGATTTCAGTGCTGGATTGTGGCAGTGTAATGATCATCCTGAAATATGGGGCATTGGTTGGATGGCTCTGATCCAACCTCCACACAGTAAATCAAATTTGACTTTGTTAGTTGATTTTCAGTCCTGTTTTAATGGAGTAAATTTGGTATATTCTCCAGTTTCTCTGGTGGGGTGGAATATCCTCTGAACACATTCCAGTGTACCCTCATGCTCTGTTTTTTTCCTTTCCAGAACTGGAGACAAGAAAACTCTTGCATGGAAGATCTTACCAAAGAAACCTTGTAAAAACCTGATGAACACTTTAAATACTTTATATCAGCAACTGGCAGAGTGTGAGTAGGAAAGTACAATAATAAGGTTTATGTTGGATGTGTGTGCCACATTAGGAGATAAATAGCTAATTAAATATGTTCTGAAGTCACCAGTTCCACTAAACATTTTTTTTAGTACAGAAGGCCAAAACCTAATAAAGGCCTTTTTTTTGTCTTCAAAGTCTGATCATATCTTGACAATTGAGGCAACTTTGACACTCAAGCTAATAGTACTTTACCTAAAATTTGAAGATGATAATAATACATTTAAACCCCCAGTGTTTATAAATGTTTAAGGCACAATTACTCTACATTTCTACGTAAAAACTGGTTGTTGATAGGTTCCTCAAATATTGCAGAGCAAGGTTTGTTGAACCTTGATGTGAGAAGCAGAAATACGGATAGAGATGATGGTAGTGTAATTCATTAAAATGAAATACTCTTTTTTTAAAGGCTTTTTACACCTTTGTGGCTACTGAGGTCATTGGAATTAAGTTGTGTCCTGATTAGAATGTACAGAACCAGAAGTTTATTGGGATGTGCTGCACAAGGAAGGGTATAACTGATAGGTGATGAAAATCACCTGTTCCTTCAGAATTTTGATATATTTTATGTAAGGCCATTTTTCTAAAAAAATTTAGGCCTTATGTTCTCTATGTAAAAATAGAGTGGTAGTGATCTTAAATTCTTGTTGCAGAGTAGGTTGCTTAAACATGATATCAGTGTAAGGTTGGCTGTAATTATATATAAATGTGGAGAGACAATAATGAAACCATCCTTGCACTTTGCTGAGACATAACTAGAATATTACTATAGCAGTGAAGTCTTAGCTTTAAAACGTTGATACAAATACCTAAATTTAAGAATAGAGATTTTTCTAGGTCTTTTTTAAAAAAGCTTTCTCTCTGTTTCAGCATTTTGCAGTGTTGTATTTTAATGGCTCCACTTTGCATCTGGGTGGTGTTTTTCTGCATATATAGGTATTTAATGTGCATTATCTGCTCTTTGGGAGCACTTTGAAATGAAAGGCACTATTAAAAAAAAACAAGTAACACATCCCAATTTTGTGTTTGGCCTAAAATGTGTTTCTTTAGTCAGCTCTTGTATAGATTTTCACATGTTCTTACAACCAGCTTTCTTAGAGGGCTTTTTAAAGCTCTGTCTATGCTTGTTCTCTCTGCTGTAGTAATTACTTACAGGATAAGTATATCCTGCTTTTGGTGTTATCCAAAATTGCATGAGTTATATAAGGTCAAGCAGAATCCATTGTTGCATATCATGAGTGAATTGACATATATTTTAATCTAGTCTAAACTTAATGGGGTTCAGTAATCAGTGAATTTAGTAGGATAAAGAGAATATTTTTTACCAATGTTGAGGGGGGGAAAAAGGGAGGAAACCATTATAATGCTGTTTTGTTCACAGTGCAACAGCGACCTAGAGAAGATGCATTAATGGAATTGGCAATGAATGACTATGATTTTAATTCTGGGAAGAAGTTGCATCTGTTGGATTTGGAGATCCAGGAAGCATTTCTGTGTTTCATGGCTTCAATACTGAAAGGTTACAGGTCTTATCTCAGGCCGATAACAGAGGCACCCTCTGAAACAGCCACGGACGCAAGTTCTCTCTTTGAACTACAAGGTGAGAAGCTACAAACTTGGTTTGTGTATATTAATTCATTATTTTAGATTTGCTCTTACATAAAGAATAAAAACATTTATGTGTTGGTGTTGTAAATGGTGGTGAAAATGTAAGTGCAGGCAAAATTATGCAGAAAGGTTATTGCTCGTGAGTGGAATTTGTGCTGGCTTTTTGGTCAACTCTTCTGTTCTGGGCATTCTGACTTGCTTCTGATTTCCTTTACAGGTTTCCTCAAGAGTCGGGACCGTTCACATCAGAAGTTTTACACCCTGATGACCAAAACCCAGATGTTCATTCGCTTCATTGAGGAATGTTCCTTTGTCAGCGACAAGGACGCCAGCCTTGCCTTCTTTGATGACTGTGTGGATAAGGTAAGTCTTGGTGTGCACAGAGCTTCGAACTTCTGCTGGTGGTTACATTACCTGATACAGGACAAGCAGATTATATTTGAAGTGCAAGTCTATTTATATTTTTCCTTTTACTTCCTTTTTTTTCTAGTCTCTGTAGCCTTCCATTTTCCTTGTTTGTCAGGCTTTGTTTCATTTTCTGCTTCAAATTCTTGACTGTAAATAAAATATGAGAACATATATGTCAGCTTCTGAAATACTGTCCCATTGTGAGAAGTGCAAGAAGAACTGAACTGAAACCCACAGTCTTATATCCCTGTTTTTATGAATATTACAAGAAATTCCACCCCCAGTTGCCATCTTACAGGCTACCTGTAACACTATTCTGGGACACTGCTGTTTAAACAGAGTGCAGTTATCTGGGATTTCCTGGAAAGTAGGTCACCTGCTGTTTGTTCCACGGGAATTAACACTGAAAACTGATAACTGCTATTTACAGTTCATATTTATGGATATCTTTAATGTGGAAGTGCAAGAGAGCTGTTTTGAAAAGAAATCTGAAAGAAGTAAAGTTTAAGTCTGAGAGAAATGTAAAAGCATAGTCTAATGCTCTTCATAGCTTTTGCTACTCTCAATATTTTAGTAGGAGTAGCTCTCAAAACTCTGCTTTCCAGTTCTGCAGCATGACTTGCAGGAATTCATGCGTTATAAATTGAATTAATTGCAAACATTTCTGTAATGTAGAGTCGATTATCCTATAGCTCAGTTAAAAACTCTCCAACATGCAGTGCTTGCTTTGCTGTGCCAGTTTGGGCTTAAAAACACAAGATCTCATAGACAGAAATACCTCAGTGACTGAACCATTGAGCTGTGCTTGGTTTCCATTGTGCTACAGTTCAGTTCTCTGGCCAGAGTTAAATGGGATTTTTATTCAGAATGCAATGACTTTTTAAGTGTCAAATTCTACCTGTTACGTTCCATTTCACAGAATGGTTTATGAGGGTGCTGAAGTTGATGCCCTCATTGTAATTATCTGGTCTGGGAATTCAGACAGCTCTTCCAGAACAAAAAAAAAAGTCATGCTTAGCTTGGTGCTGGCACTGTGAGCCTGCACATAACCTGTAGAGCTGTTGGGGCTTTCACCTTTTCTACAAGGTTAAGTAGCCATTCTTACAGCTGAAACAGAGACTTGTCTGTTCCAGTGCCAGTTATTTTGCTCCTTGATGCCCTGGACAGCTTCTTTCCACTGTAAAAAACTGCTCATGGCAGTGCTGTGAGAACAAATTTTACAGGAAGCGCTTGTACTTCTCCAGCTTCTCTTTCTGGCACTGAGGATTTCATTCAGTTTTATTGAAGGGCCAACTGCTTCTGTGCCAGTGGTAACTGTGGGGAAACTGAGGCCCTGGCAGTACTATGCTTTTAGAATTGCTTGTGAAACCAGGTTTTCATTGATATGAGGGTTCCCCTGTAGGATTTCTTTGAACAATGATATGTTTGCCTCATCTTCTCTTTCCTGCTTCTTCTTAATTTCTCTTATTTCTGATACTCTGCTTACAAGTAGCGTGCACAGTAAAATATTGAAGTATACCAAGGATTGCTGTACCAACTAGAGCTTTAGCCAAGACCAGATACCAACACTGAATTATTCCAATAAAGTCAATATTTATTTATATATTAATGCCTTTCACTGGGTGACCCAGGACCTGGCAGAGTAGGCATGAAGGAGTGGTGTCATGGGTTGGAAGGTGATACAACACCTTCTTATGGGCAGTTACAGGCCACTGGGTTGAGACAAATTTCATGTACTGTGAAATTAGTTATCTATAAAATATCTTCTAAGCCCTGCCTCAAATAATTTGGAAGAATAGTTTAAGCTGTAATCTCTTCTGCATGTTATTTGGTCCTAGACAGCAGCAGCAGAGATTGTAATTGTAATTGATTGCCCATTTTGCTGGACTGAAAGATCTGGGGTAATTGTCTCACAAGTTTTCATTTTCCCAGGAATTCAAAAATTATCTCAATTCCATACATATTTAAGCTACTGGCTGGATTATATTTCACTGGTGAGACTTGTAGCTGTGGGGTTTTTACGTCCTTAGAAGTATTTAAATTGCCAAGCAAGGTTTAGTTTATTGCTGCTTCTCAGCAGCCATATGTTCCTTCTCCTTGGCTGCTTCAATTTGTTAATACTTTCCATCTGTCTCACGCAGCAAAATGTGTAATTAAGGACACCTCTTTGTATGTTTATCAAACTTTAAATATTCGAGAATTTTACTGAAACTACTTGATATGTTTGCACCTCACTGAAGGAGATAACTGTGGAAAATGCTGCTTCTTGTACATTAGTTCTCTGTTGCCAAACTCTTAAGGCATGGAAAACATGCATTCTTGGATTCCACAGGTTGCTTCTTCAATTCTTTGAAATAATATACCATTTGGCTGTAATTTGGTTACCATTTAAATTAGAAAACCAAAGTTACATCCATCCCCCTTTAATTTTAGTAAGGTCACACATTTTTATTCCCTTATCTCTTTGAAAGCATTTGTATTTGTGCAGTCTCTGCAAATAATCAAGACATTAATGATCCTGTAAATGACTGCAATTGCTGGATGGTGGTGTGTGTAGGTTCTGTGTACATCAGACAATTGGATAAGGCTTGGTATTGTTTGCAGTGGTTAAAATAGAGAGGCTAGAAAATAGCTCTTAAAAATAGATTTCAAGTTACTGCTGCAGTTGGAAACATAGTTCTAGAAATGTATGCAGAAGGATTAATCTCTTTGTACTGCTTGTATTTAGCTGAGAACAGTCAATTCAGACTGTTCATAAAACTTGGATTATTGGGTTGGGGTAGAGTTTACAAAAAAGACGCAGCACTCAGAGCTCTCAATACAACTGTGCAAGGTGTCCTTCCTTTTAGGATGCTGTTCTTTGTAACAGCAGAAAACACAGTGCTGCTGGTAGCATCTTTCTCTTTTAACTTCCCTTCTCCAGGTGGATACGGACAAAACTGGGGAAACGCGACTGATCGAGCTGGATGAGTCCTACAAGAGCGAGCACACGGTTTTCATAACCCCCCCTGAGATCCCTCCTCTGCCAAACGGGGAGGAGCACCCCCTGCAATACAGGTGAGCTCAGCACACAGCAGGATGCTGCCCAAAATCCTGACAGTTGCCCTTGGACAGTGTAGTTTCTGGGTTCTTGTGACAAAATTTTTCCGGTCCCTTTGTGTTGCTCAGGTAAAAACATGTTTGTAAAATGCCTGGTGTGCCAGCTCCTTTGAAGTTTTAATTCTGTGTGTGTGCACATGGAAGCAATGATGATAAAGCTGGCTGTGTGATCGCAGTACCTGGTGCTGGCTCTTGCCACCTTTTAAGCTTAAAATTGAAATAATTGGACCCAGTCTGTTGGGCTGCTGCTACTATTGATGGTGATACAACCTGCAGATACTCTTTGCAAAAAGAGTATATCACAGAATCACTGAAAACTGCTGTTACTAATTTAGTAATTGTGTCAAATGGGTTTGTCTATTGGTTTCCTTATTAATTCTGAGAAACGTTCTTATATCTAATCTTACTTAATATTTTGGATAGTTTGATATTGTTCATATTGATTTCTATAAACCTCTGTCATGTGATGCTCACTAGGGACTAAGCCACACAGATTATTTTCTTTTCTTAACTAGAATCAATACTAATGCATTTGACACATTAATTAAAGAAAATGCTATGACAGCAAATGTATTTATCAATTTAAGTTGCTTATGCTGAATAACAGTTTAAGAGACTGTGCAGGCGTATGAAATCATGCAGAGGGATTAGTAAACCACTTTGTCAACCATGTCTTTAAAGGTTTACTTTAGTGTGTTTTATTTCCTGTGAAGCTTCTGGTGCAACTGTAATTGATTTCCTTTGCTATTATGTGCCATGTTTTGCTTTGGATTTGACTTACAGGTCTTAAGTGTTGCATTTCTTTTACAGCTATAATGGATTTCCAGTACTAAAACTAGAATTGTTTGAACGACCTGAAGGATTTCTCACAGCACCAAATAACAAACTGTCCTCAAAAGCCAGTAGCCCCAACAGCCCATCACCAATGTTCAGGAGAACTAAACAGGTACTTGCAGGTATTCTTGGAGCATGAGGTGCTTTGGAAAGGGCCAAGTTGAGTGTGGCTGTAAATCCTGACTGGTTCTTCACTGATTCAGTGACTGTGCTGATTGTTCTTTTGTGTTGAATTGTGCTTCTTGTCTGCATCATATCCTACAGGGCCCCTGTGCACATTGCCACTTGCAAACTGTAGGGCTTCCACGTCTGCTTCTTTTCACTATCCAGAGCTTTTAGGGGGGCTCTAAATTTTGAAGTAATAGATAGAAATTTAAAGAAATGCAAGGTTTTATCCCTGGAATATTGCACAGCAACTGTTTTGGTATCACTCACTCTGCTTTCATTCTTTCCCACTTTGACTACTTTGTTGATAGTAATACTGCATTTTCTATCTAGAACATGCATGCTACATGTTCTGTTTTTAACATGTAAGTTTGTGTCATGTACATATAAATACAGACAAATAATCTGTGTTTCTTTCCAGGAAATCAAATCTGCACATAAGATTGCTAAGAAGTACTCATCCATCCCCCAGATGTGGTCCAGGTGTTTGCTGCGTCACTGCTACGGCCTTTGGTTCATCTGCCTGCCTGCCTATGTCAAAGTCTGCCACTCCAAAGTCAGGGCTCTGAGAACTGCCTATGATGTGCTGCAGAAAATGCACACCAAAAAAATAGACCCACCTGATGAGGTAAAAACAAGTCAACCCCGAAATTCCAGAGGGTAGCCCTTGGGTTTTGCTGAGGGGAACACACGTTTGACTCACTGTATTTCCAGGTGTGCTACCGGGTCCTCATGCAGCTCTGTGGGCAGTATGGGCAGCCTGTGCTGGCTGTGAGGGTGCTCTTTGAGATGCAGAAGGCTGGCATTGACCCCAATGCCATCACTTATGGCTACTACAATAAGGTAAGAGTTTTTGGAACAGGGTGAGGGGGAAAAAATATGTGATTTTATCCAGGCAAATAGAAACGAGCAGAATAAGGGAGCAGTTCAGGTGTCATTCTGTCATTTCTAGTGATGGGAAGAAATACAAGACAGAATAATTGTGTGGTCTTTGTTTTTGTAAGTGTAGAAATCTGCTGTATAACTGCCAGTGTAACTCAGTTTGAAATTGAAGTTAATGACTTGATTTGTCCTTGATGTTTCCAAACTAGGCTGTTCTGGAGAGTACCTGGCCTTCCAGCAATCGAGGTGGCTACTTCCTGTGGATGAAACTCCGGAACGTTGTTTTAGGAATAGCACAGTTTAAAAAAGCATTGAAAAAGCTGCCAGCAAGCACCACACATACACATCCTGGTAGAGTATTCACATCCTTCTCTTTTTTTATTTCTGTGCTGATGAGAAAGTTATTCCAAAAATCTTTCTTTTGCGGGTTTGATAGAAGCATTTTAGAGAAAAAAATAATAATTCCTGCATAATTTTTAGAAAAGTCTCTTCTTTTTATCTTTGAATCTGAAAATCTCCTTTTTATTTATTAGTTGTTCAGGAGACAATATGAACATGAAATTGGTGATAATTAATCAAATTCATACAATAACCAGTCTCATAACTGGCAGAAGCTTCTGCCCAGCCTTGCTTTTTTTTTTTGTTTTTCCCTTTTTTTGACCTAAGTTAAGAGGCAACTAGAACTAGTCCTTGAGTTTGCAGTGCTGTTTGCAGGTTCTGTGTACCAACTGCAGTGATAATTTTTATTTTTATGTAGAATATAGTACAGTATCTGAGGCTTTCCTTTTCCTTCCAGTAAAGATTTACGTGATGTGAACATGAAATGGTTCTATGGCCGTGCCTGTAGTTTGTCTTTTCCATAGGTGCTACTTTACATGATATTTATAACTTACTGCCAGTAAAGCAAGATAATACATTGTAAACTACCAGCAATATAGTTTAGCTGTAGTTGACCTTGGAAGGCCTTTACAACATACACACAAAAATATATGAAGATCATCTGACTCATCTTTCAAAGTCCTCCAGTGATTCCAGATATGTACAGATAAATCTTTGCCCCGACAAACAGAACAGATATGATGGCCTTATGGCAAGATTATTTCTCTTAGACCCCAGAGACTTCAGTCCTACTTCTGGCTCTATCATTAACCTTCTGGATGACCTTGAACAAATTTGTTTTATTTCTGCCTGTTCTTCACGAAGGTGACCTTCCTGATAAACCACTTTTTTGAAACCCAGCCATGCAAAGTGTCATATAAGAGCTTAGCAATGCTGGTTACAACTCAGACCATGTAAAACAAGGAAGTGTAATTAGTCCTTCACTAGGTAAACTTCCATTTATGTAGTTAATACTATTTGCTTTTGACATCACCTGATTTTTCAAGATTACTTTGCATGAAAGCACCTAGGTAGAATGTGTGCTGACTCCTCAGGTAACCCCAAAAACTGCTCCATAAATTCCAGAATATTTTGCTATCTTTACAGTAGCAACAAGGTTTTTGCCCTCTCTGTAGACATTCAGAGCAGTATCTGTAGGGAAAAGAGGGGAGGGAGCTTTGAGCCATGTTGGACCCTCTTGATCTGGGAGAGGTGTTTGCTGGTACCACCTAAACTGCAGGAGAGTAAATCCCCTGATGCTGGGGGACTGCTGGGGACTGACCTGGATAAAGGACGTGGAGTGTATGTGACTTGAAATGCTCCCTTGGTTTCTGTCCATTATAAATCCTTATTTATCTGCTTAGTTAATTTGCTTTGTAACACCCTGGAAGATGAGTCACCATGTTGGTGTGAAGTAAATTTGGTTCTTGAAATCACTCAGACTATATTGGTCATACCTGGGGTAGTGTTTTGTCTTAAGAATGACCCCATAAGTGTCTTGAATAATTGCAGGGGTTTTTTTGGGTGATGTTATTTTTATTTTAATCTTGTTTTGCACACAAGCTCATGGTTCCTCTGCATTGTTTCAGGGGTTTTTTTTGCTTTCTAGAATAAACCCATGAGAATTAGATGCATTAACTATGCTAAAATCAAACAATGTTTAGATGCCTCTTAGGTTCTTGAAAAGATGCTACATTTTGATCAAATAAACCAGGCAACAGAATCAAAGCCAAGCAGTGCTTTAGTTCAGTATTTAATCAGAAATGTTGCCAATTACCCTTTAATTTCATCCTGTGAAGCATCACTTCAATGTTTATACTGTGAAAGAAAGCCAATCCTTTTTCTTTTTTTGGTGTGTGTTGAAATGTTCACTGTTAATTAGAATGTACTTGATAAGAGGCCTTTGAATTACTGTGGATATTCAATTTATTCTGTTGAACAATGTCACAGTATTAAATACCATAATTGTCTTTATTCTGCCATCACCCTGCTATGATAGGGGGACTTTCAGACACTGGCAATAACACATCATTCAAAGAAGAAGCCAAGCAAGGGAAAGCTTGTCTTCAAGACATCCAAGAACAAAAGGAGGACAAGAGAGAGAGTGACTCCAGTTCTTGTACGTATCTTGTGAACACAGATATCTGGTTCATTTGGGATAAATAGGGATTTCAGCAAGAGCTAAGTGGGACAGCTGATTTTCTGCACTGAGTGTGTGTGATAATGCCCATTTATGCCCTGCCTTAAGTTCTTTCTCTAAACGTAATTTTCTGGATGTCTGATAGTTTCACTTTGAAAATTACAGTTCTTTTTTTTTCTCTCCTCTGTTTCAAATAAGTGATAATGGCAACATAAAGGCCTAATGATAATTATAGCTTAATGGTTTTGTCTTTTAAAAAAATTAAATTGCTTTAGAGGCATGATCTATAGAAAAGCCTTTGCTATCATTCTGTTTTCTTTATAAATCCCATAAGAGGAGAACAGCTGAGTTTTTGCAAGTCTGAGAGATCTAAATTACCCAGCTCCTTGGAAGTCTCAAAATTTAGGAGATGCATCAGAAATGAGAAGGGGTTCTTTTCTTCAGGTTTTACATCTGCTGCTCATGATCCCCTTAACTGCAGTTGAGCAGCATCAATTTTATGCAAGCATATAACAGATCAGATTGTGGAGTAAAAATGTATGAGTACTGCAGATTCCCATATATATTCATTGAAAATACTCTTCTTAATAAATGTTCCCCTAGTAATATAATTGCTTAAATTTTTCAGTGTGCTTTCCCCTACTACTTAACTATCCCATTGTCAAGTGGTGCAAAAGTATGAGGAAAATAAGGAATTAGTAAAGTTGTTTCAGTGTTTTCACCACAATCTTTCTTCTAGCACTAGCATTTCTTCAGTTTGCTTGAAAAGTTGTCTTACCCATGATCATGATTACACACATGTAAGGTTACAAACAAGTTGTTTAGGTTTAATAAAACTTCCAAGGACACAGAAAGTGTGAATTCTGATGAAACTTGTATTACCTTCAGCCATAATTAGGATATTCGTGGCTCTTTATAGTAATATGATGTGCTGAAAATGTTTTGCACTTTTGGATACAATATGATAATACTAAAGTTGCTTGAAATCCTTTAGAGCAGTAATTCTCTCTTTTGGAGAGTCACCTGAAACAAAATTTGTCTTTCCTATCTACAAGAGGTAAATATGAATACTGTAACATTTGTGTAGTGGTGGGGGTGATGAGATGAACAAGGGTGGTCTTAATCTCCACAAACACCACAAATCTTGGTATGAATTTTGGGCTCTGTGTAGAGGAGCAAATGGAACTTTCAGTTATAAAAGTAATGCTGGGAATTAAATCTCTAAATAACAGAGCCCAAGCAGGATCAGCCTGTGCATCATGGGATAGGTGCAACATGCTGCCTCCTAATCCTGATAGGTGATAGGAACTTGAGATTGAAGAGAAGTGGTTTGGATTCCCCAGAACTGTCCTTTTCTGTGTGCAGTGTCTGAAGTGGAGAGCACAAAAGGCAGTGGTGACTGCCTGCCCAAACTGAACTACCACAACTCCAGTGAGGACAAAGCCACTTCCAGCATCGTGCGGCTCAACGGCACAGTTGACAATCCCATGGCAGAAGGGAACAGGGGTGAGTGGAGGGAAAATATTTGCAGTTTTGTGTATATATTTAACTTATAACGAGCTCTAAGTAGTGAGACTGAGTTGTCCACTAAACTTTTGGTATTTTATTGGTGTGATAGCAGTGGCTGATGAAGTCTGTGGGAGTGAGTTTGTTACAGTCACCATATGTTGTGTCGGGAAGATGTGTCTGAATATTCTCCATTTCCAGATTTTTTTTCTTGTTTGCTCTGGTTTTTTTGCTGTAGTTAACATCTGCTTACAAAAATCCCAAAGTCTTGTTATTTTCTTATAACCTCCAGCAACTAATAAATTCCTTCAGCATGGAAAAGAAGTTTCTATGCAGTGCAATTAAAAGAAACTTGGAGGCATTTTCACAAGTCTTCTTGATGGTGTCTCTCAATACTCTTGACTTGTATGATTTATTCACTCAATAAAACAATAAATGTTTTATTGTCTCTGTCCCTTCCTAAAAGTTATGACCATGGTCAGCTCAGCATTTCAACCCCTAGCACAATCATAGTGAATTCCATCTCTGTGTTAGAAAATGTTTGAAAGATGAGGCAAATTTGCATTCCTTTGTACTTTTGTTCAGTTTTCTTGTACAGCAACAAATAGAGCACCTTGTTTCATCTGTTTTTCAGAGAGTTCTGTGGGATTGCTGTTTACGTCACCTTTTGAGGATGCCAGTGAAGCAGAAGTTATAAAAAGTAAATCCTTAAGAAAGAGACATAAAAGTGCAGTAGAGCCTGATTTAAGGGAGATACCTTGGGAAAGCAGGAGCAGGACCCTGAGTGGGGATGGCCTGGTGGGACTCATGATGAACAGAATCAATCAGGAAGCAAACCCTGGAGAAATGGTTGAAAAACTGGGAGCTGATGCCAAAATCCTGTCTAGTGCATTACAGAAAAGCATAAGGCCAAAAACTCTTAATATCAGAACTTCCTCTTTAGGATCTAAGAGAGAAAGCCTGGAGAAAGAATCCAGTGATGAAGATGCAGCTTTTGATTGCAGTTTTACAGATAAAACAGAGTCTCCTGTTATCTTTGATCTGGAAGACCTGGATGCAGAACCAGAAACTCCTACAGCACCTCCAGTGAAATCCTCCAGTGAGAAATCCAGGAGGCTGCAAAGGAAAAGCAGCTTTCCAGTAAAGCCAGTTGAAAAGACAGATGTTGAGACTGGATTTGACCCACTGTCTCTGCTGGTTGCTGAGACAGAACAGCAGAAAGAGGATGATGAGGAGGAGGATGATAGAAGTGTTTCCACTCCCTCTGCAAGAAGAGATTTGGCTGAAGAAATTGTGATGTACATGAACAACATGAGCAGCCCTTTGTCCAGTCGTGCCCCAAGCATTGAGTTGCAAAAACCCTACGATGACAGAAATGCTAATAAAAAGAGCCCCACAATCATCCAGCCTTGTAGGAGGTCCAGCCTTCCCCCAAACTCGCCAAGGCCACCCAGTCTTACCAAATCCAAGAGTTACCAGGCAAAAAATGAAGAAAGGCCAAGGGACAGGCTTTGGTCCTCCCCAGCTTATTCCCCACACAGTCCAGCCAGGGAGCAGCCACAGGATACAACCAGTGCATTAACACTGGTGTCATCACCCTCATTCAACTTGGACACTCTGTTAACACCCAAGTTCGATGTCCTAAAAAGCAGCATGTTTTCTGCTGGAAAAGGGGTTGCAGAGAAAGCAAGCAAGTGGTACTCCAAGTTTGCAATGTATGCTGCATCCTCAAAGGTAAATGTTTGTGATATAAGTTCCTATAAATTAAGGAAAAAACTTTGTAAAGCTCTAATCACTGACTCTTATCTGATAAATCCCCCATTTGAATGACATGTATCTTTAAAAACTATGTACACTTAAGCTGTTTTAATCACTCTTTCATTTACCAGGACCCTAACATTATTGTCCTGTATAAAATTGTAGTCTACCCTGGGTTTTGAGTGTGTTTATAATGAGAAAACGTAAGTCTACATTGATGTGTTGACAGAATGAAGATTGCTCTGCTTTCCCTTTTTAACCTAAAACAAGCCCACTTAAATAAACAATACTGGTTTTAAGTTTTTATTGCTTTTATGAGAAAAGGGAAATCTGCTTGGATTGATTGCCAAAGTGATTTAAGACTAGTTTTGATCTGAGGTCACTTGTCAGAATGTTCTTTGTTGCTACCAATGCAACCCAAAACCCTTGGCAATGAGGAGGGGCACAGTTGCCTTGCCTATCCTAATGTATTCCTACAGCTGATGATAATTTTTGTAGCAACGGTGGGAAAAAGTTACAGGGTTAAAATTGTTACATTT
This sequence comes from Neopelma chrysocephalum, assembly GCF_003984885.1. Taxonomy (NCBI): domain Eukaryota; kingdom Metazoa; phylum Chordata; class Aves; order Passeriformes; family Pipridae; genus Neopelma; species Neopelma chrysocephalum. The sequence continues at coordinate 12,839,865 of NW_020897736.1, read as the reverse complement.
CCACTTAGTTATTTTTATTATGAGAATCTTTAAGAAAATCCTTGTGTAACTGTTTAACCCAGAGTGAAATTTGCCTTGTCTTTGCCTTGTTCTGAACACAGATCTGGGATTTTCCAGGGAGGGAGGTTCATGCTTTGAATGAACTGAGACAAAGAAGGCTGCCCCTTTCTTTTCAGGAATATTTTTGCTTTCCAGTCATTTTCTCAGTGGAATTGTGTTTTCTTCTCTCAGGATCAAAATTCAGACCGAGCAAGTGTTTCATCTCTTGGAGCTCTGGACTCAGAATCTACTTCTCTCACTGATGAAGATGTCTGCAATGATTTTGAAAGTGCTTCCCCTCAGGAGAATGCCACATCAGAAATTAAGGGCATTGGCCTCAGCAGGACAAGCCTGGACAGCTCAGCTTCCCACGATGGCTCAGCTAAACAGTTTGACCAGTGTGGTAAGAGAAGCTTTTGCATTGCATTCATCAATCTGTGACAAAATAAAACAATTCCAGTTTTAGAAGTTGCTCTTCCATAATTCTCAGTTTGAGATCATCCCAGTGATTAGTGCTTTTTCTGGAAAGAGTGAGTTTTTCCTTTCCTACCTGCAAACTATTACTCATACAGATATGTCCATGTCTATGGATTTTCTTACTGTAGAACCTTGGGTTTGGGTTTTCTTGTGGAATAGCATGCACAAATCCTGTTTCTGGATGCTACAGCTATGCAAATAGGAGACTCTTTGGGTTTTTGAGTATTCATATAGTCATCTTATTTGTGTAAGCTGTACATCTCCAGAAAATTTCTATAAAAATATTCTAATGGTGGCTTGATTGCTCTGATTTTGTTTTCTAAAAGTAATAAAAATAAATTTTTAAAAATTCTTATAATTTTCTGTAAGCCACAGTTGAAGCTGATTCTCAGACAGACTTTGTAGATTCTTTTCCCAGTCTGTGCTGGATAATTGGTCATGACTGTGGGATGAGTTTCTGTGCTGCTGTCATTATGGGGTACAATGTGTTAAGCAGAATTGGGATGAGAGGGAGATCTGTGTACTGAGATCCCTCCACTTTGCACTTAGAAGAGCATGCCTGGATCTGGCTTCCCAGTTTGTGGGATGTGGAGGAACTGGAGAGAGGCAGTGGAGGGTGACCTGGAGATGAGGGTTTTAAGGCTGAGGGGAGCTTGGCTCCATCATGGTGCCAAAGAGAAGGATCAGGGATGTCTGCAGCCACAAACAGCACCTCTTACCCTTCCCTAGTTCTTGTCCACATGGAAAGTGTGGGGATGAATTACTTACAATTTGTTTCCAAGCCACCAACTGTTGTTATCAAAGAAAACTGAACATATGGAAGTTCTGTGTTGGTAGCTTTTATTTTTGCCTTGGTTGGTGCTGGGCAGATGGCGGCCCCACACTCCACAGGGCTTACGAGTAAATCGAGTTTGTTGTCTTCCATCACACATTTTATAACTACTGCATTGTTTGGGCAGAAAAACAAGTTGCTAAAAATGCATTTTCTGAATAACTAATACTTTGGGTTTCTTCTGTTAGCAGGCTCTCTTTCAAAGTTCCCTTTACCTGACAAATCAGAGTTGATATCTTCTTGCAGTACAAGCAGTACCAGCGTGTTCCAGAACTATGCTATGGAGGTACAGGATGATTTATTGATTTTAATTGATACACTAAAAGCCTATGTCTTTAAATATAGATGTTACCTGAACCTCTGAAAAGACAACGCAGAAAGAAAGAACCGAGCCATGCAGAATTTACCATCTAAGGAGTCTTTCTGCTGTGTCTTTTGCAACCGGACTTGCCTTTCTCTTATTGGCCTTTTTAGCCACCAACGCGCTTGCAAGAAACGTGGGTAGAGCCCTTCCCAGATCTTCGTTCGCGAAGCCTAGCCATGACCTGAACCTCTGTTAAGGTTCAAAGCTTCAGACTAAACCACTGAAAGATAGATGAATATTTCTGTGGTAGAGTAGATTTGATTTCAAATCCTGCTCTAGAAAGGTCTTTATTGCAGTCACACCTTTTGGTCCTTAAAGCCCCAGTTCTCAAGAGTTTGAGAATTGGATGCCATTGAATTCAGGCATCTAAATCCCTTGTGGAGATAAATTTGTTTGAAGTGAAAATACCAAGCCTTAAATAGCACTGTGTTTAAAAATACAGAAGAGAACTAGCTATTTCTTGTTGTATTTTCTGGTAAGATCATTTTTCTTTTCACTGTTAGGCTGCTTTTGGTTGGCTCTTTCTTCTATTTCTTTATTTTGTTTGTTTTTCACTGGATTTAGAATAATGACTGGTCATTAGCATCCTTTTTCCCCCTCGTTTGTATAATAATGACAGTCATTACAGAAGTGTTTAAATTCTAATAACAATTTATGTAGCTGTGTAAATATTCCTGTGCAGTTATGTTTGCAAACAGATTACAAACGACACGTTATTGTTAATAAAAAATATTATTAAATAACTGGTTTTAATCTGAGAAGCCATAAAAGGGTGAAGTATGCAAGTGGTGTGAGGGGTGTTCACCAAAGGGCAGAGATTTTGGCTGCAGTTTTAAGTGCTTTTTGAAAGAAGAGTATTTTTGAGACCATGTTCAGTGTGTTCTGTTCCTGTGTGTGCAGGTCCTCATCTCCAGCTGCTCACGGTGTCGGACCTGTGACTGTTTGGTTCATGATGAAGAAATCATGGCAGGCTGGACAGCAGATGATTCCAACCTCAACACCACCTGTCCCTTCTGTGGCAACTTATTCCTGCCTTTTTTAAGCATAGAAATCCGAGACCTTCGGCGGCCGGGACGGTAAGAGCAGTGTCTGAGTTGTCTTCAATTTTGAATGCTCATTATTGGGAAGAGGTTTTTGTTGGGTTTGGGGTTTTTTTTAGATCAAATCAAGCTTTTTCTTTCCCTGCAGGTATTTTCTGAAGTCCAGCCCTTCCACAGAAAACATGCAGGTCCCATCCCTTTTTTCCAGTCAGAGTGGGAAGTCCTGTAACACCACAGCCACTGTTGGCCTCACTACATCTCTGATGTCTGTTCAAGAGGATATCAACTCAAATAGGTAAATGTGAATTTCCTGCATAGAAATCACTCAGGTTCTCTGTGGGATATGCATGTACTCCTTATGAACTGAAATGAATTTAATAAGACACTCTCTGAAGAGGAGAGACTGACATGAGAGAGGATCTCTTTGCTGCCTCTCCCTTGTCTCAGTTGGCTACATCAAGCTTTCTCTGCCATTTCATCCCTGATATAAAAATTCGTGTTGGCATTTGTAATTCTGCAAGTTTTATGAACTCTTTTGAGGATGTTTGTGTTCATCATCAGTGCAAGGAATAAAACTTGCACTGGAACATGAATGAGTGTGGTGGCTGACAAGGCAGAATTCGAAGTGTCAGGTCAATTATTTCCAGTTTATTTCTGTCTGTTTGTGTACGTGTTTGAGCACTCAGAGTAAGACAAAAAGATGAGATTATTTACTTTTTTCCTCTCCACTAGCAAATCTAAGCAGCATGACAATGTTTGTGCCAGAAGTATCCAGATCCCCTCAGGAAGAAGACAAAATACCTCTGGGTCAGAATGTACAAGTCACCCTGTGGCAAGGAGCATCAGTACTTTTGGTCCTTTGGAAGAAGATGGGAAGGAAAACCAGAAGATCAGCCATATCATTCCTACTGGTAGCCTGCCTGCTACTTTGCAAGGACCAACAGTGTGTAGTTTTTCTACCTTAAAAGTCATTTTTTCATGTGTGCCATAGATTAGAGAAATGTGAAACAACATTAAGTAAAGAGAACAGAATTAACCCTCCTAAATTACAGGAAATACTAAGTTGTATTATTTAAACCAATGTTAGTTGTAGCTTTTAGATGTTGGTGTGTCTCATAGGGAACAAAAGCATTTATGAGACTTTGTAAAGATAGTTACATTTGAACTAAAGGCATTATTTCTCTTTTATTCCAGGATTCCTTGGGCCTGGAATGGCGCTTGCCTAGTCCTGATCCTATAACAGTTCCTTACCTCAGTCCTCTAGTGGTCTGGAAAGAGCTTGAAAGCTTACTTGAAAATGAAGGGGATCATGCAATAACAGTGGCAGACTTTGTAGATCATCATCCCATTGTGTTCTGGAATTTGGTCTGGTATTTCAGGCGCTTGGACTTGCCCAGCAACTTACCAGGATTAATACTTTCTTCTGAGCATTGTAACAAGAACTCCAAGGTATGGAAACACTGACATATGAGAGGTGCTTGTTTTCCCATATAGGAAATCATCAGGTAACAGAGTAACTCTTAGAAATTCTTACAATATGCTGGGCCCAGTCCTGAGTTGGTGAATAATTTGTGAACTGAAGGAAAATATGTGAAACTCTGGATCTTGGGCTCGGCAGTACGTGTTTAACTCCTGCAAGTCAAACTGTAATTTGTGATCCTCAGTTTCAAAGAGGATAAGTTTCTAGTTAGTTTTATTGCTATTTGAGTAGTTAGGCACTAGAAGGAGGAGGAATTTTTGTATTTTAGGACTGTAGGAAGATACACAAAATACTATGTCACTGACAATCCCGTTCAGATTTAGCTTTCTCTAGTTTTAATAGCAAAACTTTTTACCATGAGGCCTGTAGATGTGAAGGTGTATGTTAAATACAGAAGTCCTTTGTCATGACTTTGTAATAAAATACCTTTGTGTGCATTCTCCTGTTCAGATTCCACGGAACTGCATGTCAGAGGACAGTAAATATGTTCTTATTCAGATGCTCTGGGACAATATGAAATTGCATCAGGATCCGAGGCAGCCTCTGTATATTTTGTGGAATGCTCAGAGTAAGTTCTGTTCTTGTGGGTTTTTTGGTGGTGTTTTTCTAAGAACAGTTTTCATTTTGAGCAGCTGAAGCCTGTGTGTTGAGAAAAGATGTCTTTGTGGATAGTTCACCCACGCTACAGTACTGTTTTTTGATCATACTGCTTTTTGTCTTGCAGGTCAAAATCGCACTCTTTTGTTTGAGAGTGAGTGTTCAGTTTGGTGTTGCTCTTCTCAGTCTGTGTGACTTGTTTTGGGAGGGTTCTGTTTTGGGCAGTAAACTGCTTGAACAGGTTGAGTTTGCCAGCATTTCTGTTTCAAATCATTGACCTGTGTTGCCAGTGACTTTTTCTTCATTGGGAAGGGAGGAATAAGAGGGAATACGTTTCAGTGATTCAGTTCATCCACTTAGCTCATTGCCTTATTTCTAGAATTTGCTTACTAAGAATTTTGTTGCCAGTGTTGGATCATCTGCCTGAAAGCAGCTCATGACCCATTGCAACTGTTGAGTTTTCTTATGTGCTTTCTGTGTTTTACACTGATATTCTTTTGGATTTGATGTTTTTGTTCACTACATACATGTCGATGTTTTCACAGCTTCTGTAGCTTCCCACTCTTTTTTTAACAACTTTCTACTCGCTACATGAAGACTCTATTTATTCTTACAGCATTTCTAATGTTTTTCAGCCCAGAAGTACCCAATGGTGCAGTTGTTGCAGAAGGATGATGACTCCTTTAACCAGGAGCTCTTGAGGAGTATGGTGAAGAGCATTAAGATGAATGATGTGTATGGACCGATGAGTCAGATATTGGAGAGGCTGAACAAGTGGCCACATATTAAAAGACAGAGGTAAGAGCATCAGCCTGCCTATCTGGAGCAGAATTTGGCAACAATGAGGCTGTTGTAATGTGAATTACATTTCCTTAGTGTGTTTTGCAATGAAAAAAGCACTGTTAACAACAGTGTTCTCAAATTTGTCACTCAGTCTGGTAAATAATCTTCTTTTTCATGATAACTTTCACAAACTTAGTTTCTCCAATTTTTTTATAAAATGTTGTTGCTTTTTCCTCTCCCCTTCACAGCCACTTCTTTTTCTTACCTCTGAATGAAATCAAGTAGGGAGTGTGTATGTGTGTATATTTTATTAATAAATGTTATTTATATGTTAGTGGTTTTTTTTAAATAAAAACCCTAGCCTTATTTCTAGGGTCTAAGGGTAGATTTGGGTTTTTAAGTCTTCAGTAGAGAACAGAAGAGCTAAGAGAGGTTAGGTTTCATATTTAGGAAGGTTTTTCCATTAGCAGTGGAATTAGTGAAAATTATTTCCTGTGAGTTTCTATTCCCTGGATTTACTGATTTATACTGGGATACAGAACAGTCTTGTCAACAGCTGCAGCATTGACAGGGTGTTTATTTACTTGTCTGCCTGCTTTTTCAAACTAATACGGAAATGCAGAAAAGCAAATTGGAATTTGGGAATTTGGTTGAAATTTGCCTTAAGTGCATGTTTCTCTCTACATGTACTTGGTACAACTTCCAGCATATCAGTGATTGCCTTAAGGACCTCCCATGAGTGATTTCCATATATGGGGAATCCAGGGCATTCCCCAGAGGTCAGAAGTGACAACATTTTGGAGGTGGCAACCAGGAATTATGTTCAAAATGCCTCTTTTTAAAAATAACTCATTTTTAAATGCTTCAAGCTATTTTTAATATAGATTGTTTTGTGATATGTTGTTGCAGTATATAAATTAACTTTTTATTTTTACAATTTCAGGAGCCTTTACAGAGAAATACTGTTTCTTTCACTTGTTGCCCTGGGAAGAGATAACATTGATATAGGTGAGTTTTCTCAATTATTATATGAGCACAGATGATGAGTGTGTGCAAACTAGTTATTCAGCTTTCAAAAAAAATTAGATGTGTGCCACTCTGTGGTAAGTGCCAAATAAAAAGGACTTTTATTTTTTGCTGATCAATGCAGCTGTTATGGCATTTGGGTGTTTCTGAGCACTAGGAGTTGTTTTTCCCTCCCTGCAGATGCTTTTGACAGAGAGTACAAAATGGCCTATGACCGACTCACCGCTAACCAAGTGAAGAACACTCATAATTGTGATAGACCCCCGAGCACTGGAGTGATGGAATGCAGAAAGATTTTTGGAGAACCGTACCTTTAGATATTCCTGGCTAAAGAGGTGATATCTCTGACGTGTACCTGTGTAAAATAACCACTTCAGTCACAAGGAACATCTCAGTCTTCAGTGTTGGAGAACGTGCGTGCGTGGAGGCCTCGGGAAATTGGGCCTGTCTGCGGTTGTGGAGATGGACAGAGAGGAAAACGGGCCAACTATTATTGCCCTGTTCCCTTGTCCTTTCTGCAGATCAATGTGTAGAAAGGAAGGTTCTAAACAAAATCAGTTCTTTGACTTGGGACAGCAGATTACAGCTCCCTTAAAACAAAAAGTTAAGAAAACAGGTGGACAGAAACAATGCACTGAAACTAATGTGAGCGAAGGAAATTCTTCAGAATCTATTGTTTACATAGAATATTCATGATGTTATGAAGAGCATACAAAGTTGTATTATACATATTTTAAATTGTTTATAGTAAGTTGATATTTTTTTAATTTTTTTAAATTACTGGAGTGAATTTTAAATGGACTTGCTGCATAAGCAATACAGTGCTTATTTTTTTTGCAGTACACTGCTATTTATAGTAACTTGTCCAGTTACTTTTTGAAGAGTGATTGGTTTTAAAGCAGAATAGAAAATGTTAACCTTCACCTAGACAGTACTTAAGATCCAGGATTTCTCTCATGCACACTTGGAAAACGTGTTACCACAGCAATCAGAAGGAAGGTATGGTAAAATTCTGTAAAACTCTACTAATGAACACACTGTTGTCTCTGTAAAACACTTCTGTAGAAATCTCCTCTTCCTCTCGTGTTCCCTTCCCTCCCCACTCCCCAGGAAAGGGAAAACCTGTTGAAGAGTCCTACAGATTGTTATGGAATCAGCCCATCTCAGCTGTTGGCATTTGTTGGTGTGACCTCATCCCAGATGGAACACAAAGCAAATGCAGCAGGTTCCTCACAAACCGCAGCGTTTGGAGTCTCAGTGGTTGTGTTAAAACACACTAAATATGACACATTCATAGTGCTAACCCAAAGCTCTTAACTGAAGTACATACAGCAAACCTGCTACAGGGAATGTATAGGGAATGTAACTTATTGGGGCATATTGTGCATAGTTAAATGTACTTGGAATGTTTGGTCTCTATTTCACAGGCAAAGCAACTTTTTTTTCTCTGAAGAGAAGCGCTGTGTCAGTCCTTGTGGTGGAGTCATGGCTTTTGCCTCATGTTTTCTTGTTCTAGACATTTAAAGAAATGTTCTGTGCTCTCAGTCACATAGCAACTCCTCACCAGAAGGTAGGCTACAGGGAAAATATCAGAAGTCTTGTGTGGAGGTGGGAAAACAGACATTGAACTGTATAAAACACCCTAAACAAATCATGCTTTAACAAATAGCTTTATTTTAAGTAATCTTAATGCATTTTCCAATTCTAATTTCTTTTAGTTGTTGCTGTTAGAATATTTCTAAATATCAGCTGTTACATTAGATTTTATATGGCAATCTGCCTACCAGCAGGTGTTTTTAAAAACATCTTTAGTTTGCAAGTGTAATAAACCAGCAATATTTAGTTAGGCAGAAAGTGCTAAACTTTAAAGCTCGCATTTACTCTATTAAATGAAATAGAGCGAGCCTTAGAGGCTTACATGAGAAGTAATGCTGCTATGAAGCTCTGTAACCCCCTCCCAGACCTCTGTAAAGTCCTAAGAAGACGGTACCCTAAGGAGAAAGGGTTTAAAACATGCAGAGCTGCAGGAATGTGCCGTTGATAGTTGCAAGATGCAGGATACAACTTCCATCGGGTAATGCCTCTTCTCTAACGTGCTGCTAATTATGTAGCTGACCTTTTTGAAAGTATTCCCCCACCCTGAGGTGGAGCTGGCAATGCTACCCCTCAGACCATTGTTCACATTTAATTTATTTTAACCATTTGTGATGCTCTTTGTCCTGCCATGCTTGTACAGTGTCCCTCGTGCATGAAATGGAGCTCCTTTCCTCGCCCAGGTACATGATAAACACACCCCCTTTGTTCTTCTGAACTCTTGTGAAATGACAGGCTGTCTCTGACCATATTCCCTGTGAGTAGCCCTTAGTGTGCATGGATGCTCTGCTCTGTGCAGCGGGAATGCTGCATTACCATGGATAACTCGCCTGCAGTAGTTGCTGTGTATTTAAGCTCATCCCCGTGTTCCCAGCTCCCTGCAGTTCTGCTTCCCATGCCATTTACCACTGGGGCAGCCACTGTATCATGGGACCTTCGGGCCATGAAGGAGAGAGAGCAAGTGCTTTTTCCAGAGCTGCCGTGGTGCTCAGAGGGGCTGAGCTATGACCAGGCTTCCCACCCCATCCCGGTGTGGCGGAAGCACCGAGCCCGGTCCGTCCCTGGGACACGGCACTGCCGAGATGTGTTGGTGCAGGGGATCCATCCCAGACCCAGCTTCCTTGTAAGTACTTCCAGCTGCCTTCAGACTTAGAAACCCAGCACTTTGGCCGCTTCATTCCAGTGTCCACAGTCCTGCAGTGTTACCAGACAGTAGGTGCTGCCCCAGAACAGGATTGTCCCTCAGCCTTCCAACAGTCCTTCAATATTCCTGCATCCCCAGCGTGGCACTCCTGAAGCATTGCTGATGTTCATTGGGGTGTGCTTTTGAATTACTAGATCATGTAGTGGCTCATCAAGTGACATCATTATACTTAATGAATTGTTTAATAAGGTCTGTTGCAAGTCAGTCCACTGTAGAAATATATCAAAATAGAGTTGGAATAACAATATACTATAAATGGGAAATTTTCCTCATTCAAGTCATAATGTTCCAAACATAGGTCCTGAGGTGGATAATTTTTAAGCATCATGCAATTCAGTGTTGAAACAGTTTTCAAATCTCACTGTCCTTTATTAGAAAAGCAATTTGACTATATTTTCCAATACTGCAAAGATGGATAAATAAAATATTTGAGACATATTTTCAATTTAAAATTTTGTATGAACTGAATTTTCTCCTTTTGTGTACTAAATAATGCTTATGTCCAAAACCTTAAACAAAGGTTTTACATTTGCAGTGCAATATATATTTTGCTTTACTTATGGTTCCACTGGAATAATTATTGGAGATGAAATACCGAAATGTGAATAGAAATTGTGCTGTTTCTCTGACACTGCTGTGTCCCATTTGAGAGGGTTTGCTGTTGGTACAGTTACAGCCTGATGAATTTGACTTCCACTGGCAAATTAAATGATTTGTACCCCAAGAAAGAGAAAATTCCTGCGTGCAAAATCTTTGTGTAACAAATGGGAGATGCAAACAGTAATAATAGAGAGGGGTATTTCTGGATATTATCTCACTGGGATTTAAAAATGGTACTTTGTTAGTCTGCAAGCAGCACTTTTTAAATGAATGGTTGTAGATTTGTAAATATGTAATGTTTAAATTTTATTTACCAAAAACCAGTATGTTGGATGTTTGCTTTGGTTTGTAGTTCCTTTAAAATAAGCAAAGTCAGTGTTCACAATGTTAAGTTTTTTTTCTGTCTCATCCAAAAAAAGAAGTTTTACAGTGAGTCAATAAAAAGCTTAAAATCTTTCTGTTTATGTTCATTAACATTTTATTAGATGGATTAGAAATGTCTGCAACTCTTAACTGCATTGTTTGCTCCTGTGAGGTGTTAACAATAACCCTCCCAGGTTTGTTGAGGTCAGTGGCATTTTTTCATCATGTCTGTGTAGAAAACAGTGCAAACAACAGGAATTAGTGCTGGATACAATAGTCTGTAAATAGCAGGGATTAGTGTCAGGATGAAAACAAACCCCCAGCAGTTCAACTTCTTGTTGCAGTATTTGATTCCTGGCTTGAGTTTTGATCAGTGGTAATGTGCTGTTGTAACCCCAGATCCATTTTACATTGTAATGGTAAGATGTAAATCCCAGGAGATATCACATTTTTGCACTTAACATAAATTTTAGGGCTTGTATTGCAAGATCAGGTACAGATTTAAAAGGAGCTTAGAGCAGTTTGAGAGAATTCACTGCTGAGATGCAGCGTGTGAGGCCACACGGCAACTTTAAGCAGAGGAATTGTGTAGAGGCCTGGCCATATGGAGCTGGTTCTCTTCCCCCTGAAGTAAAATTCACTGATTTCAGAGAGTTTGAGCAGTCCACTGAGTAATTTAGAGTGTGTTCCTGAAAAATTTCTATAATGGGTAAACGTTTTGTGCTGAAAACCAACTCCATTAACTTGAGGGGATCAGCCGTACTGAAAACCCAATGCATCTGCATCACATCAGCCTTTGCCACAAGTGCATAAACATGTGCTATTTGATATTGTATGTGTTCTGATCCTAAAGAAAAATAGCAGAGGCTGACATACCACTTGAGATGTATTTATTTTTTAGTAAGTTAAAGATATTTTATTCTCAGTAAGTTTGTTACAATTCTGGTTCCTTTTTTTCAGTAGAACATTTGCTACCTTAAACCCCTTTTGATGTTGCTGCATCCTCACACACATCTTGAAGTGTCCAGCCATCATACAGATACTGGGCAGGATATTATCTTGTCTTCTAACATGACACTGATGATCAGAAACACAAAGTAAAGAGCAAACATGGTGAGCCCCAGCATTTTGTTCATTTTCCATTTACAGACAGCGATGGAGATAATCACAAACAGGAGCATGAGGAAAAGGAGGACAATTGCACAAAACAAACCATTGCTGCTCACTGCCACGGGGCTGAGGCCATTGAAGACAGAAAAAAGGAACCAGGGAACTGGCAAGCTGCAAGTAAAGGAAAAGTAATTGAAATAAATGTTTTAAGGCAGTTCATTTTCTGCATCATAACTAAGCAATTTTTCCAAAGTCTTACAGGGGGGAAAAAATGCGTGATTGCATTCAATGTAGCTCAGCATAAATCTAAACTAGATGTTGTTTGTATCAAAATTGCATTTGGATAATGCTTCCACTATCATAGTGCGATCCAAGAGGCTGAAAGGACCTATAAATTAAATGTCTTGGGCTGTAATAAAGAAATGTCCTGATGCTTTATGATGGAAGATACAGGCACTGATCCTGCCCTTGCTTGCACAGGAGCTGGATGTCTCTGAGTGACCAGATCTTGTTCCTGCCTGTAAATCTTTGATGTTTTCCAAAGATTTCTTGAATTTTTGTCTTGAAGAAATGGTAATTTTCTGTTGATTCAGAATTAGGTGAAGATGGTGGGCTGAGCTGTAACACTTTGTCTTTCCTGGCTGGGTTTCGGTGGTGTTTGGTTTGGGGTTTTTGTTTGGTTTTTTTTTTTTTTTAAAGGAACTGGTTGCCCAGCTGCCCTTCATGTAAATACAGCAAAAATTTAAATTAATAGATATGTTTGGAATAAAACCAGCTTTGTATTTCAGAAGAAATGCATGTTTTAGCATTGAACTGGTACTCACCCAACAGTGATATCAAAGATGTTGCTGCCCACAGAGCTGGACACAGCCATGTCACCCAAGCCTTTCCGTGCCACGATGACACTGGTGATGAGGTCAGGGATGGATGTTCCCGCTGCCAGGATGGTCAAACCCATAATTTCCTCTGATATCCCAATTGTTTCTCCAACCTAATCAACACAAATTGGGTAGAGCTGTTGGCACTGGAACAGGGAGTACAATTGCTCTGTGCAGTGTTGGGGTTTGTGCCGTACTGGAGTTAAAATAATCTGAATCCCCTAAACATGGGAGCATTTTGCTGCTTTGTAGGATTAGAAAGTTAAATTTCACAGTGTCTGTTGATCCTGGATTTGCTCTGCAGTGTAGGGAATCTGATCACAGTGATGCCAACACTGAGCAAGGTCAAGTCAGCTACAGCACAACTCTGCTGTCCTCAGTCCACCTCTGCTGGATGTTGTCCACTTTTTCCCTCTCCAGATTTAACATCAGCTGTACAAGATCTGAGGGCTTTTGGAAGTGACAGTCCTTGGATTTATGGCATGATCAGCTATATTGTGCATGTGCAATATATCACTAAATACAGAATGTGGGGGTGATTCTACAAGATGGAAGTATTATTTCCCAGAACACCAGGTGAACATTAGGGCAGGGGGAGTTGAGATCATTTAGCAGCTTCCAGAATCAGACCCTTTATTTTCCTAGAATTTTAATCAGATAATGGATAATTATGTTCTGCACAGAAACATTCATCAATGAAAAGTCAGAATTAAGATAAATCTTGACAGTACTTTTCCTTTCACTGCACTTTCCTTTCACTGATGCACAAAACTCCCTTGGAGGCTCTTGGAAAAGAATGAATCTTTGTCAAATCAAAATAAAAAGGAAATAGAAAATTCCCTTTTGGGTTCTGACAAAACAAAGTTTCTACTGTTGTGATGGGCTGCAGCTGTAATTCATGAGATAAAATGCCAAGTGACACTGTTGCCTCTCTCTATCTACTAGTTCTGAACTGGTGATTTGCAGAGAGAACACAAACCCCTCACCTGGTGAGCCCACCACACCATGAGGTAAGAGAACACAGCAATCCAGAGGATGGATCCAAAAAACGTGATGACAAAGAATTTTTTTGAGTCCTGTCGAAATCAAGTTTGAAAAGAAAAAACAGAGAAGTTTCAGGAAAGGTAATAATCCCCAATGAAAACTATTCACCTGGAACACTTCCCTGCAGTTGATTTGCTTTAACTTGGACCCTGGTTTCTATTTGTATTTCTGGTTTTCAGCTCGATTAGGTGACCTGTAGTTGCTAGAATTTGTGGTTTGTTAAATTAAGTCTCTGTACAACGTTCCACTGCAGCTGGGGCTCCTGTCCCACCCCCTGCAGCAGTAACAGCCCTTCAAGTATGCAAAGGCTCCAGACATGGAAAAATGGAGCTGGGGACTCTTGCCCAGAGGAAATCTATAGCTCAGTTAATGACTCCAGTAGCAGAAAGAAGACAGATTCTTACAGGGTTCCTGACGTCAGGCAGAGTGCTCCAGAGAGGAAAGACAATGGGAAACAGGAAAAGGTAAATGGCTTGTTTTTTCCTTGTTTCTGGCCATTCCAGAGATAAGGGCTCATCGTTTTCATCATCATCATCATCTGTGCTGTCCTCATCACTGTCTTCCTCACTCTCAGAGCTGCTGTCTTCTGAGCTGTCACTGCTTGATGGGGGCTGTAGATCAGGATAAAAAAATCAAAAAGCCAATATGTTTTCACATCTCCAAGGAGCTGCATTTATTCACCCTGGCCTCACCTGGGCAGAGCTCACATTTGTAACAGGGCTGGGGGCACCCACAGCCCCCATCTCACTACTGTGGGACAGGACCCAGGCTCATCCTACCCCAGCACCTGTGTATTGTCAACTAAATTGCATCTGTTAACTAGAACCACCTTTTAGATGAGGTTTTGACACAAACTGTCCTTGAAAATCCTTTCCTCATTAGAACAGCCAAATTACATCACCTGGAAGGAGGGATTTGGGGAGCAAAGCAGAACTGTACACTGGGGAGCACAGGACAGGCACATCCTGGGATCTTCCCTTGCCCTGGAGTACCCCCCTGACCTCAGAGGAGTGGAAAATACTATACAGGATCAGTTGGTGTCGTATTTTGGACCTGATCTGTGTTTGTAAGCCAAAATGTTTCAGCCAAATATTAATAAATCACTGCACACAGTCTATATATAGCTGCCAGTGACATGAGTTGGATCCTGTCCCAAAAGCTCTGGAGAGGGAAGAAGGGAAGTACATGTGAAGGTCGGCCTGGAGGGAGCACTTACTGCCTGTGACCCTGATTTCAATACCTGTCCATCCTGTGGTGCATCTGCCTTCTGTGTGGCTTTGCTGGGCTCAGAGTCACGGGCAGGAGTTACCTGGATGGTGCTTGGGGCCTTCTTTTCCTCTTCTGCAAAAACCAATAAGAAGGAACACTTGATTTTAGTTGTCTCAGCATCGGGGGATCACCTTCCCCATGGTCAGCAGGGACATCTGACCTCTCTCCCAAAATGTGTGGCATTTCAGGTTAAACCCTGTCAGACTGCCTAGGTTTGCCGTGGTTGTGATCAGTAAATCTGGGCAGAATCTGACCCTCCTGGAGTAAAATGAGACCTTGATGTTCCTGTGACCTCCTCTCCAGAACTGCTGTAAGAGACACGTGTAACAACACGGAAATGCTAATTACCTCATCTACAGCTGATGAGTATTTCCTGGTTGCTTTCTGGATTCTGAAGATCTTACTAAAACCATCCTTAAAAGCCAGAAAGGACGTAAAGCCTTGCTGCTTTTTGGTTTTTTTTTTGTTTTGTTTTTTTTTCCAGTAAAGCATGGGAGCATTCTCCAGGGAGCTGCCTTCTTCAAGGCTTCTGAGAAATGACTGGGACGTGCTGCCAGACTTTAATCCCTGATCATTTGGTGGGGATTCAAAAGCAAATGGGAAAGTGCTGACATGTACAAGGAAACAACTGCAATGTCCTCTGTGCTGTTCCTGTGTAGCCAAGAGGAACACGGAAACCTTCGTGTGTAATAGTGTGGAAACAAGGACAACACAGAGCACAGGTGAAGTCAATGTAGTGTTGGTAACACACACAAACAATTGTTTTTTAAATAGATTTTTTCTCAAGTTTGGGGTCACTCAGGTGAGGCCCAGTGTTGTGAGGTGCTGAGGTGCCTGTGTTGTGTGGAGCTGGGACCTTCCACACAAAAGTTTCCTGTTTTTCAAAATCTCCATCTTCCCAGACAGCACAAACTTGTGTTGTAGCACAGCCAGCTCAGACAGGCTGTGTGTCAGCAGTGAGAGAGAAAACCCAAAAATTATTGAACTGCCAGAAGTCAGGGGCAGATGGGATATTGAGAAGGAATTCTTCCCTGTGAGGGTGGTGAGGCCCTGGCACAGGTTGTCCAGAGAAGCTGTGGCTGCCCCATCCCTGGAAGCATCCAAAGCCAGGTTGGACAGGACTTGGAGCAAGCTGGGATAGTGGAAGGTGTCCATGCCCAGGGCAAGGGTTGGAGCTGGATGGGCTTTAAGGTCCCTTCCAACCCAAATGATTCTGTGATTCTATTCAAGGGAAGAATGCACAGACCCTTAGACTGATATAGAAACAGTCAGTGCAGCTGATTCCCTCTGCAGGAATCTTCCATGCTCTTCTGCAAGTGTGGCAAATTTCCAAGCTAAACCGAAGGTCCTTTGTTTTAACAAACACCTCAGTTGAAGGGTCTACCAAAGACCAGCAGCACCCAAGTGCTGCCTATAATGGCCTGATTTCCCTCCTCCACCATTCCATGGCCACTTCCACTACATCCTTGTAGCACTCCCTGCCTGCTCTCTGTCTCACTGAGGGCTCCTGTGGGATGGCTGTTCCAGCCCACACACATCCACTGTTTCCTGCTGCACTGTTACAGCAGCCACCTGTGAGCAGCAATAACACAGACCTTTGTGTCAGACTCCGGTGTCTCTGTGCCAGCCCTGGGGTGTTGTGTGCTGGGAAGGTGAGGGCACTGCAAAACCAGGCAAACAGCTCTGGCACTCACCTTCTGGCTGTGGGCCTTGTCCATCCAAGGTCTCTGCCTTGGCCTTGGTCTTGGCCATGTTGCTCAGGATGTCAACCCTGTCTTTAAATTTTTCTGTGGACGAGGAGGACACATCCATCAGCAGCTGTCAGCTGTGCAAACCCTCCTTTACCTCCCCCCTACACACCCATGCTCCTGCCCCTTTCCTTTTCCATGGGCTGCAGCCAGCACTGACCTGTGAGCTGTTGTGGCTGTGCCCCCAGGTTTTGGCTGCTGCTGTTGATCATGGCTGGCATGTTTAAATGTTAGTGCTAGAGCAATTACACCAGCCATTTGAGAGGTAACTAATACCATCATATTTTAAAGAGAACTAGAAGGAAGAGAAATCCTTTCCAGGTCATTAGTGCAGAGGGTATCTGTACTTCATAGGAAGCAAATGCAGAAAGAACAGAGGAGGAGTTTTGGTGCAATATCATCTTGTTCCCAAGGAACTATTGATTTTTTTCAGGCTAGATTATGTGCAAACTAAAACTGACACCTTCCTCCTGCCATGCGGCTGTTGAAGAGGCCTTAGGGTGCTGCTTGCAGCCTGGGGACCTGATGGTAAGGGTAAATAAAAACCTTTTATGTTCCAGTTCCTTGGAAAATTATTGATTTCTCTAAGTATACACGAGTGTCTGCTCTGCTCTGCTGGCGTTGATCCAAATTCCTGGTGTCCAGGCTGTGTGGGAGATGATCTTCACCAGTGCAGGGTCCAGTGCTGTATTTCTGGGATTGCTGGGGGCTTCTTCCACTGTGAACCATGTTGTGGTCTTCTCAGCTGAGCTGCTTTATTATTGGCTTACAGTGAACTGTGAAACTGTGTGTGTGTCTCCATAATTCAGTGTTGTGCTCAAATCTCTTAGTGCTGACTTTCACTGAAATGGGATAAAACACAGGCTCAAAGAAAAGCCCCATTTTCTCTACTCTGTGCCCTCTGTTGAGCTGCCCACCCCACAACTCAGCTGAGGGTAGCAGGGTTTGCACATGGACAGGAGCCACAAGGAACTGGCCACGCTCTGCTTGGCTGGTGTGCAGGGCTGTAAATTCATTTCCTCTGGAAGTTTTATCTCACTGATTTAATCCACTGTGCTGTTGACTACACAACCAGAACATGCTGTTGTCATCTGCCTCAAGGGCAGGGCCCTGCCACTTTATTCATCACTGTGATACTGATATAATAAAAATAGCAGGTCTGAGGCCATGAGCTGTGTGGGCAGATCAGATTCAGAGCTGAACCTCACAAAAATCAGTAAATTTTGGTGTATGTCCTATAACTGGGTCCAGCTCAGACATTAAGACCTCAGGGGACAAGTCCTATTCTGGTGAGATTCCTGTCAGTGTCTGACAAACATTTTTCACCAACTGGAATTTCCACTGAGCCTTGGAATGAGCACTGGACTGAGATGAAATGATGATAGAATCCCAGAATGATTTTGTTTGGAAGGGAACTTAAGATCACCTTGTTCCAACCCTCTGCCATGAACAGAGACACCTTCCACTATTCCATGTTGCTCCAAGCCCTGTCCAACGTGGCCTTGGACACTTCCAGGGATGGGGCAGCCACAGCTCCTCTGGACAACCTGTGCCAGGGGCTCCCCACCCTCACAGGAAGGAATTTCTTCCCTCTATCTAATCAAAATGATGATTTTTTTTCTCCTTTGAAAGGCTGGCTGGGACTCAAGAGCCTGACTCTTCCATGCTCCTTGTCAATCCTGAGGGGATGGGAAGCATTTTGCTTCCTTGCCCCTGAGCTGATGCACTGGGACATCCCTGGGTGCAGGGCAGCACAGAGGTGACCCATTGCTCCCAGTCCCCTCTCAGCACTGGGCAACGCATCTTTCTGTTCAGCTTGTCCCTGAAGCTGCTGCAAAAGCTCCTGTCAGCAAGGTCAGGGTGGTCAGGCTCAGCCTGAGGGAGATTATATACATTCAAAGCTCCTGGCTTCCTGCCCTGGCTCAGGCTGGGAGTGGAGCCCTCAGCATCCCTCTGTCAGCACAAACAGATTAGGCCCAGGACCCTCTCCAGTCCTCAGGAGATCAGTCTCATCTGGGAGGGTGTTAATTCCTCTGACACACAATTCCTGTGTGGACTGAAGCTGGAGGCAGAGCTGGCTCTAAGCTGGGCTGATCTGCAGGTCAGCACGGGCAGGAAGGATGTCCCTGAGCTCAGTCCTTGCTGTGCTGGATTAGCTGTGCAGGGCAGGGTCCCTCAGTCCCCTGGGGCATCCACTGCTGGCAGCTCTGTCCCCAGCTCTGAGAGCCCATCACACAGGACATCTCTGTGTCCAGGAGCCCTGAGATGCTCTCCAGGAAGATTCCTGTCCTATGGATTGACAGCACCCAGGCTGGACTTCAGGTGGCAGCTGAACTTTTACCCTGAATTTGGCTCTTGGGTTTAATGCACTCTTGGGCTTTCATAACACGATGAGCAGGAAGGATTTTTTCTTTAAAATTTAGCATGAACCTGAAGGATTTGGAGATTCTGCTGTCTAAAAGTGGAAATGAAAAACCAAACTCACGATTCCTTTTGCTCCTTGGTATCTTGATTCCCTAACAAGTGACGGAATGCTAACGAAACAAGGAGAAACTGTAGCTGCCTTCAGCTTCCTCACTTGGCTCTGGCCTGCAACCCTGCCTGCTGCTGTGGGCTGGTCTAATTTCCAAAACCATTAGCTTGTTAACTGGGGCATACTAAGGACAGGCAGCTCTGCTGCTGGAGCCTTTTTCTTCATTCAGAACCAAAAGTTAGCTTCTGCCTTCTTCCCTGCATGACTGGACTTTAAAGGATAATCTGATGGTAAAACTGAAGGTTCAGCAATGAGAGAGTTCCTGAGTATTTCCAAAATCCTTTTTCTTTTCATTCCCCCACAGTTCCCTCTGGTGTCAGTGGGGAAATCCTGAAAAGACCTCATGCTCTGCTTCTGCACACTTCCAGAGAAAGTGGGGGAAAGAATAAAGTTGCTAGAAATTCCTCATTAAAAAGAATAACCTTCTGGAGAGACTTGTAGCTCATCCTTGCATCCCTTTGTATCAGGCTGAAGTACACGTGCTCACACTCCCATCTAGTGGCTGCTGCACAGACAGTAGCTCGCACCTTGCCTGGCTGCTGGGGCTGGTTTAGGTTGGATAGCAGGAAAAATTTCTTCATGGAAAGGGTTGTCCAGCCCTGGCACAGGCTGTCCAGGCCAGTGGTGGATTCCCCATCCCTGGAGGAAAAGCCAAGAAAGCCAAGTGTGTGCTGGCCTGGGGTGGGAGATGCTGCACAGAGACATTTGAAGGTGTGGGAAGGATGAGAAGGTGCTGGAGGGGAGTCTCTGAGTGGCAGCAGCCCCTCAAGTCTGGCACTTTCTGATGCTCAAGGCAACGGCATGTCCTCTTGGAAGGTTTTGGCATTATCCTGGTGCTGTTGATAACACCTCTTGGGGGAAGAGGAGGCAAGGGCAGTAGGGCAAACTGTGATGAGTTGTTAGGCTGCCTAACAGGTTTGGGTGTCTTCCCCAGACTCTGTCAAAGCAGACACTTCTCTGCCTTGCTGTCCTCACCCAACCTCCTTTGTTCCCTTGATCAGTTTGTGCAGCTGGGATTTTGATCTGGAGAGTCCTTTTTGTAACCTCTATGAGAGCCACGAGAGAGGTGTTGATCTGCTTAGCTTCCATCTCTCTTTGAATGGACAGCAGGTAATCCCTTAAGAACAAGTAGGGCAGTGGAGGGGTGGGGCATGAGCTGAGCTAGGGAAGAAAATCTAAAAAAGTCTTTTTTTATGTGTTTCACTATTTCTTGGAAAATGAACCTCCACAGTGGGGTTGGATTAAAGTTTAATACAAAGCAGCATGTTAAAAGTCTGTGTGCAAAGACCCTGTCTCTGTCTGGAGATGAGGCTTCTCTGCACCCTGGGCAGTTTAAAAGAGTCTAGGACCTGAGCTGATCTTTCCTTGGCCCTGGGGAGCTGCCCATTGCCTGCACTGTGCTGTGAGCACACTTTGCCATGGCAGTGATGGTACCACAGCAGTGCAGGGGGCTTTTAGAGGTGCTCAGTGTTGGTTTAAACCACATAGAATTGGCCTAACCATCGTAATTGGAGCTCATTTTGTGATTTAAATCTCAGCTGGGATGTTAACCACTGTCAAAATGATAATTCTTCAAGGGTTTTAACCTCTTTTTGTGCTGCTGTTTCAGAGCTGGGATGAGGTCTGAGTTAAGAAGAGGAAGGAAGACGTGACTCATGTTTGCTGCAGTCAAAGAGAGCAGAGATGGGGGACAGCAGTGACTGTCACCACTTTCAGGGACCCCAGCAGCAGCTGCCACCATAGCAGTGACCAGCTTGGCACAGGCAAAGCAGATGTGGCAGGACCAAAGCATGAGGTGTTTGTCCTTCCAGCACTGGGTCAGAAGGGACACAGAGCTCCTGGAGCTGCGTTCCAGGGGTGAGTTGCTGACCCCAAAACACTGACACACACAGCCTGTGTTCCCAGTTAAACCACTCTGCACCCAGGGCAGCAAACCCAAGTCCCTCCAGTGTGGAGCATCCACTCACCTTCTGCCAGGGGGTCCAGGGTGTGGATCATGAGCTGGAAGATGGTGCCGCGCATCTGGGAGTTGTGCAGGGAGGCCGAGCTGCTGCCCCGCTGCAGGGCTGGCCCAGGCTGTGGAAAGGCACAATCCCAGTCAATCTCAGTTCCCTCCTCCACTGGCCAGCCGTGGGCAGACAAAGGGGCAGCAATTTAACTATCAGGGGAGGAATGAGCTGTGCAGTGTTTGCTGTGGAGGAGGACTGACCCTGCCAACCTCTGCTCTGGGAGCCCAGGAGGAAAATTAGCCACAAAACCAGGTAAGGAAAGTCACTTTCTGAATTTCTGTGTGCCTGTTCAAAGCAGAGGATGAATAGCACTCTGCTGGTCAAATCCACTGGGGAAGCCTGAGCTGTCTCCTGGTTTTTATAAAAATTCCTTTGAGGACAGGGCTGAGCCAGGTGTCCCCTTAACAAGGTGTGGGCATTGTGCCTGATATGAGACAGGTTTTGTTCAGGTTTTTTACCACAGAATTTGACACTTTTATTCATGACCTGACATGGGGAGGGGTTCAAAAACAAAGACTTCAGATCCCTGTGAAGTTGCTTAGACCTACCTGCAGCTTCCTCACATCTGGTGGCTTCTTTGTTCCATCATCTGCAGCTGCCCCAGTGCTTTTCTGCAAGCAACAAAGAATGGAAATGACTGATCCCCTCTGCTGCTTCACCTGCTTTTTTAGGATCTAACAATCCCTCAGGCTGCTCTCTGTGAGGAGGTGGGACAGCTGACACCAATGACTTGCATGGATGCTACTGAAAGAGCCAAAGCCTTGTGCCTCCTTAAAACCATGTGGCTTCCAAGAGAAACAGGATTCTACCTCCAGCTCTTCAGTGAGGATGCAAGTACCTGGGGGCAGACTCCAAACTGATTCCTGTAGATACAGACAGACCCAGCCTTCATCCCCAAACATCTGTATCCTTACTCAATTTCCAACAGAGTGAAAGTGCAAAGGGGTATTTTTTTTCACAGTAATTAGCATTACTTTCCATCATTTACAATTTCTGTAATTTATTTCTCCCAAGGGATAGGTCCAGCAGCTCTGTCATGCTGCTGTGCATTAGTGAGAGTTCTCTGTCAGCTCCAAGTGCAGGGTGGAATTCAATTTGTGGTGATTGATGTCCACAGTGATGGGTGTCACTGCAGGATCTTGGACATGTACCCCACTGGAATGTAGCACAGGAGCTGTCAGGACTCCCAGCCATAGGCACTGGGTGAACACCAGACCAGGGGGAGGAAAGAGAAGCAGTTTCTCGATTCTGCACCACTTCAACCACCCTCAGCCCCCTTCCTCCCTTCCTTTAAATGATGTGGAGCACCAGGACCAGAAGGCAGAGCCAGGGACACACAACTGACCAGCAAAGCCTGCAATGCCAGAGGAGAGTTTGAAACCAGGTGGTCTCTGCTCAACAGCTGCAGTAGCACAGGTCAGGAGGACAAAGGGGCTGTGGGAGAGCTGAAAAGGGACAGAGGAGGAAGGACTGGGCTGGCACACTCAAAATGGCAAAGCTCAAGTGTTCTGGAGACCCTTCCTGCCCAGAGCTGCAAGTCTGAAAGGGTGATTGGCTCTGGGGACACCTTCAGATGCTCTTTTTGTGAGCAGTCAGCTCTTCCTTCAAAAGACACCGAGGGAAGGTCTCAAATCTGGAGTTACAGCCACAAACCTCCTGAGCACAGAATCCCCCTGAGCACACCCAGCTGGGGTCAGGGCATGGAATTAGGTTTGGGCACTCGGATCTGGTTGCCAAATGCTGACCAGGAAAGCAGGCAGTGGTTGCTAAAGCTGCCAGATCCCTTCCTGTGCTGCAGATCAGGTAACAAGTGACACCACCAGCATCCCACAAACACACCTGGCTTCAGGGAGGGAAAAGAATTTCCTCCAACACCTCTCAGCCACAAGGGGCTGGGACAGAAGCCTTTTCGCCCTGTTTAACACAGAGTTGTCCAATCTTGTTCTCAGACCAAGAATGTGTTCCTGCAAGTGTACTTTTTGAAACTCTTTTACAACAACCAAGAAAGCAAAATCCCACGTGTGTCTTTGAAAGCAGCTGAGCAACCACAACTGAGACCTTTAGTAATTGCATGGTAGTGATGTTCTCTAATTTCTTAAAATCTCTCTCCAGATTGTATTTCCCTCATTTTATAACCATAATTATTGACCAGTACCTGTGTTCTGAGGCTTGAATATGTGCTTTTTGAGGGAGATGTGGGGTTTTTTTATGGTTTACACTAGAATAAATTATTTCCAACTTGCCCTCTGAACTCTAAGGACACCAACCTTTCTCACATGCTCTGCTGATGCTGCCTGCACAGCACTGAGCTTCTTGTTCAGCTCCTGCTTCACCCATTGCTCCAGGAGCACGTTCTGTTTCATGGTGAATACGTATGTGGCATAGGCAGTCAGTAAAAGGAGGCTTTCCCACCAATCAATGACACTGTCTAGGAAAAACAGGATGAGCATCAGTAAGTCTACAATGTAGAATGAGATGTCTCTAAATAAGGGCCACCATGTCAGGTGGAGTATCTCCCTGGAGAAGAGGGCACAGGTGCCAATGACAAAGAGGATATTAAACACTGCTGAGCCCACAATGGTACCGATGCCGACATTGCTGTGTGAGATGAAGACACCTATGAGGGAGGTGAAGAGTTCTGGTGCTGATCCACCTGCTGCCATGAAGGTGGCTCCAGCCACATCTTCAGAGATCTGCAGCTTCTCTGTGATCACTCCCAAAGCGGGGACAAAATACTCATCACACACTATGGCCAAGGCCACAAACACATACATCATGCCAAAGATGTGAAGGACAACCCACCCTTGCCTGCGTTCTTCCACACTGAACAGGTCCTGGGGATATTCTCCTTTGGACTCATAGGGTGGTTTTTTGTCTGGGTGGCTTTCACTGGCATTTTCTTGCTGCGGGGTTGTATCCACCGGCGTAGTGACGGGCACAGCTGGCTCGGCATCCACATATATACAATGCCTTATTTTGGGTGCTGTGGCATTGCCTCTCCCAGCAGTCTTGTTGCTGGGGGGGTCCCTGGAGGTCACTTTGACAGTGTCCGTGGGTTGGGGGGCTGTGTGTGATGCTGGAAGGGCAGAGGGGCTGAACTGGATCTGGTAGAGAGAGAGGACCAACACCGTGGCAAGAAAGAAAAGGATTCGGTTCCTTCGTAGCCGCCTCCTCCGTGGCAAATGCATTTCCTGAAGGTTCAGAATCCAGAGCCGTGTCCAGCAGCCACTGGAGACTTCTCTTGGTCAGCAATTCGAATTTACAGCCACCATTGGAGCTTCCAGCTGATCTTGAGCATCAGGAATGGAACTGCACGGCACAAGATGCAGAATCCTGCAAAAGAGAATCTGCTGTGAAAAATTAAATACTG
Organism: Neopelma chrysocephalum; assembly: GCF_003984885.1. Taxonomy (NCBI): domain Eukaryota; kingdom Metazoa; phylum Chordata; class Aves; order Passeriformes; family Pipridae; genus Neopelma; species Neopelma chrysocephalum. The sequence goes on along the minus strand of NW_020897736.1, from coordinate 12,815,506 downwards.
CAACTTGCGACCATTTGGGCAGCAACACTTCACTGGCACTCTTGTATTTTTCAGTAAGAAGAAATGGACTTAAATGAGTAAAGACAGATCTAGATTCAGATTTTAGTTTATTTTTTTATATATGACTGTAAGTTGTGCTGATTAATAATCAAAGGTTTGGCTTAATAGAGAGGAGTTGGCTGAGACAGTCCAATCCAAGCTGAATTCTGATTCCACCAAATGCTCACATCCAGGAGATGTTAAGGATTGGTTTTTTCACTGGAGTGCAGTTGTTATTCTGTAATATTAACAACTGGGTCAGAGTTCTGCAGGAGGAGAGGATACAGCTTCTGTCAAGGAACCAACTTTTAATTGCTACAACTGACGCTCTGAAGGCAAGATCAAGCTGGTAAAACCTCCTTCTAAACCAGTTGTTCACCAAAATAAGCTCAGCAGGAGGATGGGAACTGCTTGAGAGTTCCCAGCAATGCTGGTCCGTGGCTTTCCAGTCTCTCACTCCCCCAGGAAAGCAGCCAAGCAAGGGTGAGTTTTTTCCCCTCAGTGTGAGGAAAACGTGGTTCTGTGGTTCTACTAAAACTGGGGGTGCTGAGCAGCCATTTGTTTCTATGACTACATCTTTCCAAGCCTTTCTGTAGAATTCAGAACTGGCAAAGTGGAATTGTAATCATACCTTTTATTAGGGGGTAATTAGCATATCTTGCATAATTATTTGAGCAGCATTTAGAAAGGGAGAGGAATTGCAGATGCCAGAGAGACAGATCGTGCAGCTGTGACAGCCTGGAGACAGGGATTTGGGGCTGGACAGCATCCACCCTTTGGTTTTACCTCAGAATATCACCCTCCATGGATTATTTTTCCCCCAGAGTAGAAACATTACGCTGTTCTTTAACTGGATGATAGTTTTCTAAACCATTCTCAGATAAGCTCTTCATGCAAGTTATCACACACTTACCCTCTTGCATAACGCCCAGGGAATTAATCAGCCTAAATTTCTTGCAAGACAGGCATTATTATCTTCATTTAAATAGCTGGGAGGATCACTAAGGAAACAGTAATAGAGGGTCATGGGAGTACCTAGATAAATAGATGATATAAGCTTTGCTTTTCATATGTAAAAGGAACATAAACATGCATGTGGTAGAACTGCATAATAGGTAAAACAAATTGGACATTATTATAAAATAACTCTCCCTAACAAAGACATGAGAGTTAAAAGAATGGCCTAGGGAGGACACAGATGTGTGCACATACTCCTACTTAAACACTGGTTTTAGTTCTCCTCTCCAAACCGAGCTGCTTAAAGGACCTTCTGTGAGCAGAAAGATATCCAAAGTTAGGATCAGTTCTAAGACCTCTCCAACCTTTCACAACTCCTGACCACCAGCCTCTTTGTTTCTCTAGCCTTGTTAAGTTTAGCAGCTTTCTTACAGTTAACTCCTGGTAAACTCCTTTTCTCAGCTCCTGCCTCAGCCAGGCAAGATCCAAACCAATCAAATAAACCTCCCCAGCCTACCTTCCAAAGATGTGTCCAGGAGGAATAGGAGTTCCAAGGGCTGGGTGTAGTGCTGGAAGCTTCTTTGGTACTTAGCAGCCCGGTGGGAGATGCTGTTGCAGAGGGAGGCGGATGAAAATGATCCCATTTTCAGGAGGTCTCCTCTGCCGGCAGAGCCCTAATGCAAGGGAGGGTCAGGTGTGAAGGACACCTTACTGGGGGACAGCCAATCCCATTTAATACCCACAGGCCCTAAGAGGATTAAGCAGTATTGTATAGATTTGGGTCTATCTCCGAAGCCAATACCTTTGTCTGCTGCCACAGGTTATTCCCAGTGTGAGGGCAGGTGATGATCTGCGTTACAAACTACGGGATTGGAGCACCAGCCATGGACATGGATCACCCTCACGGCAGCTCCAGGGGGTAAATCACCCTTAAACAAGGCCCTGGAGCTCCATTTTGAGGCATCTCCTACAGCTGACAGGTCAAATGCCATCAAAGCACCTTTGCCACAATGTGTGTCTACTTTACAATGCCAGAGGGAGCGTTAAAACTCTTTTTTTATTTCTGGAAAAATCACTCAGCTCCCACACCAAGAGCACTGATGCAGGGGGAGGCAACAGCCCCTCACCAGCACAACCTTGGGATGGTGTCCAGGACTCTTCTGTGGCATGGACATGGTGCAGCTCCACAGAGGAAAAGAAATGACAACAGTCCTGGCCAGGGATTTAATGGTCACAACAACCTGATCATCACATTTGTCACAGGGGCATTAGAAAATTGTTGTTTGATTTTGGGCCACTCATGACAAGAGAGACATTGAGGTGCTGGAGCGTGTCCAGGGAAAGGAACATAGTTGGGGAAGGGTCTGGAGCACCAGGAGCGGCTGAGGGAGCTGGGGGGGCTCAGCCTCGAGAAAAGGAGGCTCAGGGGGGACCTTCTGGCTCTGCAACTCCCTGACAGGAGGGGGGAGCCCAGGGGGGGTCGGGCTCTGCTCCCAGGGAACAAGGGACAGGACAAGGGGAAATGGCCTTAAGCTGTGCCAGGGAAGGTTTAGATTGGATATTAGGGAAAAATCCTTCACTGAAAGAGTTGTCCAGCCCTGGCACTGCTGCCCAGGGCAGGGGTAGAGTCTCCATCCCTGGAGGGATTTCAAAGCCATGTAGATGTGGCACGTGGGGACATGGAATAGTGGTGGCCTTGGCAGTGCTGGGGGAGCGGTTGGACTCGATGATCTTAGAGGTCTTTTCTAACCTGAATGATTCCATGATTCCATGATAATATTAAAGCAAACCGTTGTCTGAATGCACAGTTCCAGGAGTACATCCCAGCTTTGCAATGGCATTTATTCCCTTCCCCCGACCCTCACTCCCACAGCTGGGAGAAGGAGGCCCACTGCCCAGCCGGGATTACTTATCCCTAACCCCTTCTCCATGCACAGCAGTCATTTTTACAGCGGCACCGCATTCCCACAACTCCGACATCCAACAGAAGCGCTTCCCGCCTGAGCCCCGGCCCTTCCCGCCCGCGCCGCGCGTTCCGGGGGGACGCTTTTCGTGTCGGACCCATGGCGGCGCGGCGGGCCCAGGGTGAGCAACACCAATTCCCTTCCCCCGCGCGCCTCCCTCTGCTCCCCCCGAACATCCCGGGAATCTCCGGGAGCGGCCCCGCGGAGCGGGAAAGGGTGATAGGGAGCGCTGGCTGCCTGCTGGGCGGCTCTCGGAGCGCCAGGGCTGCTCCCCTTAGCGCGGCTCAGCTCCCGCCGTGTCCGGGCCTTCCTTTACCCCCGGCGGGATGTGCTGTGTGTGACCCACTGAATCCGAGCCAAATCCCACTTTTTGGGCGAAGTGTTTCGGGGGACAAGGGTAATTGTCGCTTCTCCCCGGGGTCAGTGTGAGGGTGAGCTGCCTCCTGCGTGTGACTCTTGGGGTTAAGAGTTGAGCGGTCTCCGTGGGCCCCTCCCAGCTCGGCACCTTCAGTGATCGCTCCGTAACTTTGATAAGGATTTGTGCCTTTTCCTCCCTTGCAGGCGGGTGATCGCAGTTCTCCGTGAGGGCAGCGGGAGGAGCAGCTCGCCATGCCCACGGTGGTGGTGATGGATGTGTCCCTGTCCATGACCCGGCCCGTGGCCGTGGAGGGCTCCGAGGAGTATCAGCGCAAGCACCTGGCGGCCCACGGGCTCACCATGCTCTTCGAGCACATGGCCACCAACTACAAGCTGGAGTTCACGGCCCTCGTGGTGTTCTCATCGCTCTGGGAGCTGATGGTGCCCTTTACGAGGGACTACAACACGCTGCAGGTAGGGAGGGGTGCAACACAACAGCGGGAAACCCTCAGCATTTTAAACCAAAATCAGCCAGTCACCAGCAAACCGCAGAGAAACTGTGTGTTGTGGTGTCGTCCTGTGCACGACGTCTTGAATGGAGTGTTTTGTCGTTATTTAAGTGTAGGGGAAATCAGCAGGTTTGAAACATTTTGCTGGTTTGCAGGTGAGCCCAGGAGTGTGGCCAGTTAACTTAAAAGTGGGGATGGAGTTAAACATGGGAAAGAGCTTCCACAAAGCTCTAAAATGGTGCAGGATGATGTCTTGGTGACAGGACCATTGAGAAAGGGTTTAAGTTGGGTGATTTGGCAGAGAGAAGGTGCTTTTGGGGGTGTGTAGCAGTTGAAGCTGGGCAGGGATGAGAATAAGTGATTTTAGGCCTCGCAGATGTGATGGGAAGTTGGGAGGATAAAGTGAAAAGGGGGAAGTCCAAGAGGGAAGTTTCCCATGACTGCAGTAAGGCACTGAAAGCCTCTGAATGCAGTAAAAATTGTACATATATATCTTGTTATCATACCTAATATCAGGAGGAAATGACACATTGTTGTCACAGGGCACCATGGTTTAGGATTGTCCATTGTGGGACAAACAGATTCTCAAAGAGGTTCTCTGTTCTGTTTGCAGATTTAGAGCAGTGTTAGAGTGCCAGGGCATCCTCTCTGACTTGTTTTCACCTCCCTGAGGGTTCATTTGAGAAATTCTGGAAGCCAAGAACCCAACCAGCCTCCTTTAGCAGGTTCATCTCACAGCTGCACCCTGTGTTAAGTGTGAGGCTTTTACTTCAAGGAGAAAAGCTGGTTTATGGATGCAGATGGAAGTTTTGGGGTTTGTTACTCTCTCTGCCAAAGAGTTTTTGTGAGACAAACTCCTCATGAGAGTTCTCTCCTTTCTGAACCTCTGAGAGGTTGTAGCTGCTCTGACACCTGCAAAGATTTTCTCAGCTAAATGTTTCTTTTCAGACTTTGCTTCAGATTTTGACTTTTCTGTTTCTTTGAGACATACAAAGGATTTTTTTCTCTTGAAGAGCTGTGTTTATAATATTATAATTCTTTCAGAGTCAGCTGTCATTGTCTCATGGTTTCATTCATCATTTCTTTACACCTTTCTCTCTTTCCCTTTGTGTAACAGTGCAGTTGTGTGACCATGCAGAGCAAACATCCTGACTCACCAAGAGCCAGGAATGACTGGTGTGTGTCTCCTGGGAGGAATATTCTCCCCAGGAATGACAGTGGTGTTTGTCTTTGCAGGAAGCCCTGAGTAACATGGATGATTATGACAAAACTTGCCTGGAGTCAGCACTGCTGGGGGTTTGCAACATTGTCCAGCAGGAATGGGGGGCAGCAATTCCATGCCAGGTACACCTGATTTCACTGTTCTTAGCATCCAGTGCATCCTTAGTTTTCCCTGGCAGGGGGATTGGAACTGGATGATCTTTAAGGTCTCTTCCAACCCAAACCATTCCATGATTCTGTGATTCTGTCCCTGTGAGTTGCATTAGAAATGTAAATGTAATTTGAAAACTCTGAATACTCTCAGACATGCCTGTGCTACAGACCCACAAAGAATTAGTGTTTTGGATAGATCTGGAATAGGAACAGAAGGTGATGTTTATTTAAATATTCAGCAGTAAAAACGAGGCTGTTTCCTGTCCAGTGTGTTATTGTTGTGCAGTGGGTTATAAAATGTGGCCCAGGAGCACCATTGTGCAGGTTTGGCATTTGGTCTGGGTGCACTCTGCTGTCCCAGGAGCCTCACTCAGGGTGGAAAGGGTGCAGTCACACATTCAAGAACCTTCCTTCCCCAATACCTGATGGTTTCCAGGGCTTGTAGCAGTTCCAGGTCTCAACCACCAGTGTGGGACTGTTCTGAGTGTGTTTTGATCTGACTTCTTTCCCAAATGAGTCATTTGACTTGCAGCTGCTCACACACTCCAGCCAGCCCTCAGAGCTCTCAGCCTTCCAGATTTGCTGCCTCTTATGGCAAAGTTTGCTTTTAACCCTCAGTTTTCTGAGACACTTGATGTAAGTTCAGTAATTTAGCAGCTCAGTGAGCTGGGAAGATGCCTCAAGCAATATTCCTTAAGGAGAAAAAGGTTTATGGGTTGGGTAGTGCTTCACAATCCAACACTGATAAAAGGCCCCTGGGAACAGCAGACATTCAGAGCAAAGAACTAGAAAGGTGTAAAAACCAAACAGAGATTAAACCTCAACAATTTGGTCTCTCATTTGTGTCAGGGCTCATTTTCCTGGCACTTCAGGTGGTGGGGGGTGATGAAAGGCAGTGGGGAATGTGCTGTCAGGGGTCTTGGACTGGAGGAAAACATCACTGGTGAGCAACAGTTCACATGGGAGCTGAGAAGACTGGAGAGAGAGAGAGAGAGAGAGAGACTGAGGATGGAGAGAGAATACAAATCTGGATGTAGCAAATACACATCCAGTTTGGATTGGATTTGATTTTCCTCACCACGCAGCCAAAAATCATGCCTGCTGTTGCTGTGCAGTGCTGAAGGAGCAGCTCTTTCACTCCTCAGTGTCTCAGCTGAGTGTAAATAATCCCATTATTCAGTGTAACCTCTTAGTGCAGGTTCCCACAAGGATTGACTGTGATGTGCAACTCAATAGAAAAATGTGTATTTTTGCTCTAATAGTTCTGCTGCAAAATGTGAGCAAACTGCAGCTGTGTTTGTGAAGAGTAAAGATAATTAATACTACTTTTTTATGGTTTCTGTGGCTTGGAGTGGAAGTCGAGTTGCCCTCCAGATTCTGCAGGAGAAATGGGCTTTATCTTCCACCTGGAAATAAGCCTTGAGTCCATCAGCATCAGGCTGCTTTTTTGGCAGTATAGTCACTGTGCTTCTAACATACACTTAGAAATGAAATTTATGGAATTTAAATTCTAGTGCAGTTGCCTAATGACGAGGAATGCATATTTGCCATTTGAATCATGGTGGTTCAATCTTCTGTTTTCTGGGAATTTTACTCGCGGTCCTTCCCTCAGCCCGGCGGAGGGAATCCCGGTGGGAGCGGGGGTTTTTCCTTGCAGGAGCACACGCTGCAGGAAGGCTGCTGCGATATTTTGGTGTTCGTTGCCCCCTGCAGACAGGAATTCTCCCCCGTGCTGTCCCTCCAGGTTGTCCTTGTCACCGACGGCTGCCTGGGCATCGGCCGCGGCTCCCTGCGCCACTCCCTGGCCACGCACAACCAGCGCAGCGACAGCAACCGCTTCCCGCTGCCCTTCCCCTTCCCGTCCAAGCTCTACGTCATGTGCATGGCCAACCTGGAAGAGGTGATGTCCTTAACACCTTCCTTCTGCTCTGTTGTGTGGGATAATTGTTGGGTTTTTCTGAATTAACAACCAGGGCGGCACAAAAAACACCCTTGGATGTTCTTGTGCTTGAAGTGTGCTTGACATTCCAGTGTTAGTTATTGGCTGAAGAGTGGCTGCTAAGAAGTTTATTATTGCACTGTTATTATCTACTACTGCATTATTATAGTAATCTTTATAAATCATGCCAGTTTCCCCCTGGGGAATATCAGGCAATTTTAATTTATCTGCTTATGTTGTTACCATTACTGCATTAATTACACTGAATGCTTTTGTGGGGTTTTCTTAACCTACAGTTAAAATCTTGACTAAATGAATTCTGTTGTAAAGATGCTCAACTCTTAAAATATAATAGCTTTATGTGGAAATGTGAGAGAGCAAAAGTGAAGTCTCCAAGCCACTGTTCAAACCAGCTTCCCTTAGTTTTGAAGGAAAGGTGTTGGTTTTCTTTCCCTTACTTTTCTCTTGCAGATCTCAATACCAGCTTTAAAAATCTTCACAGGAGTTAGAATTCTGCTGAATAAACAATGTTTAAAAAGCAGCCTATTTGACTAAGGTTCCTTAGAAAAGGTTTTATTAATAGCATTGCTTTTGACCTGACACCAATATTCTTGTGTCCATCACGGAAGGATTTTCTGCTTAGGCATCAAATAGATATCTCAGCTTCAAGGTCTCTTGTCAAGGCTGATCCTTTTGATTAAATTGATGGGTTGAAGCGTTGTTTACACATCAGAATAACTGGGAAAATGTTTAAAATAAATTTTCTATTTCTGATAAGTAATAAGAGAACATTACCTGGGAGACCAAGAATGTTACTTTATTTCGAAAGGAGTGAGATAACAAAAAATCAGGAGAGCATCCACTCAGATGCTTTTTGCTGTGGTGTGTATATTTTCTTAAAACATACTGGTTAATAAAAAAGAGAGTAAGAAGAACACTCAAGAAAAATATTTCCCTTTGTTTTCTTACAGCTTCAAAGCACAGATTCCTTGGACTGCCTGGAAAGGCTCATTGATTTAAACAATGGGGAAGGGCAGATTTTCACCATTGATGGCCCCCTGTGCCTGAAGAATGTGCAGTCAATGTTTGGGTTAGTAGATAATAGGCCTTCGGGAAGGTTTCCAGTTAGTATCTCTAAAGGAAAACAAATACAATAAGAAATCTGGTGATATGAGATGTTCTAATTAAACTTTTTTTCCTTTTATTTTATGATCTTGTTAACTGTATTTTCATTTTGACCTTCACTGGTTAAGGTCAATATTTATTTTAATTATTGTGTAACCAAACCATAGCAGTTGTTTAAGCTTGGCAGACAGAACACAGTAATTTCCACAGCTATTGTTCATTTGCCATCAGTGTGATAATGTGCTGCTCTGTTCCATAATTTAGCAACACTAGAACTATTAAATGAACTGTAGCTAAAAACAGGTTTGGGACCTAAGTTAGACAAATAATTTTCATTTGGTATGTTTTATGTTTTCCTCAATAAGTGTTTGTGTTCTAGAAAGCTGATAGACCTGGCTTATACACCATTCCATGCTGTTCTCAAGTGTGGCCACTTAGCATCTGATGTGCAAGTATTTCCCAGACCTGAGCCTTTCATTATAGATGAGGAGATAGACCCCATTCCTAAAGCAATTAATACAGGTAACAAACCTTTGATTGCTTTTTGACCTAAACCCATTTGATTTCTGCCTTTTCACTACCAGCTGTGTAGTTACTGTTTCATCCACATTTTCTCTGCAATTATCAGTCACTGACTGTGTAATTTTTTTGGGATGTGGGGACAAGAACATCATCCTCTTTAATCCATGAGTGCCTGGTGATAGGGCTGGAGTGGGGCAGAGGCACTTCCAGAGCTCAGGGTGCCAGTTTTTAGAGGCAGAGACTGGAATACAGCCACAGGCTGCTTTCCATGAACACCCTCATAAGCTTCATAAAGGAGAGGAGAGATGTGTGGAAGAAGGGGCTGCATTTTGTATTAGAGTTGCCCTTACCAGAAAGAATCTGCAGGATCAGGTGAGACAAAGCAGCATCTTTCTGGAGGTTTCTTTGAGGAATCCATTAGAAGTGGAGTCAGGAGGAATTGGTGAGGCAGCACAAGTTGAGATTTATGAGATTTAGGTTGTCTGTCATCCTGGCACTTCTTGCCAATAGTAAATTGTTTTAAAAAACAACTGTGCCAAGAAAAACCTTTCTCAGCCCTCCCATGAGTGGACACTGCTCCCATGAGCAGCAGGTATTTCTTTCCTCTCCTTTGGCATTTCTAAAACAGCAGTGGGTTCTTACAGTGTAAAAGTCAATGTCCACAGTCCTGTATTTGTCAAGCAGCACAGCTCGTGGGCAGCTGTGTGTGATGGAGGTTATGTTTTTATCTTAAAAAGTCATGGTATTGTGAATGGTTATTAACATTCAGAGACCCAGATGAGGTTTGGGTTCTCTGTGCTGCCTCATTGCTTCAGAAAACAGTGGTGTAAGAAGTGGTGTTAAATTGACTCCATCCATTTCAGCTGTTTCCAAATCTGACTTAAACCTGTTGTCTCCCCACAGATCTAGAAATTGTTGGGTTTGTCGACATAGCTGACATTTCCAGCCCTCCTGTCTTGTCCAGACACTTGGTACTGCCCATTGCACTTAACAGAGGTGAGCAAGTTTGGTTTTTTCAGCAAAAAGTTACCTCAGGCTTCCCTTGTAATGTCTGTGGTGGTTTAGACTAAAAGCACAGATTTTGTGCTTTATCAAAATGCCAGATGTCAAGTTTGTGTGTTTACATTAAAATTAAAACCTTGAACACAAGGTTTCTTATTTTGAATACTGTATTCTTTGGGAAGTTCATAGAGGGATCAGGGTCCTTAAAGCATCATTGTTTGTAGAACATGCTAAACTTAAAGCTAAAAATAATAATGAGCCATGAAATATGTGGTGCAAGATAAATATTTAACGCCTGTGAGTACAATGCAGTGGAATATTTACATATCATTATTGTGCCACTTTGCCCAAACAGTTCATTTAGCAGCTGTTTGTTCTACAAAAGTATTAATTAACTCTTGCATGCAGACAGTAAAGGGTGGTGTCATGGGAAGAGAACTGGTGTGTTTGAATTTATTCTTATGTTTTCTCTTTGTTTGTCTTTATTCTTCCCCAGAAGGGGATGAGGTGGGACCTGGGATCACAGATGACACCGAAGATGAGAATTCAGCAAATCAGATCGCTGGGAAAATCCCCAACTTCTGTGTTTTATTACATGGCAGCCTCAAAGTGGAAGGCATGGTGGCTGTCGTCCAGTTGGGGTATGGAGCTGGATGTCTGCCTGAAAAATCTCTTCCTTTGCTCATTTGTGCTTTATTTATAAATTATGTTATTTATATCTGTGTTCTGTGCAGAACTCTGCACTGCCAGACAAAGTTGTGGATTTCTAATCACAGAGATGTTTCTGCCAGTACAAATTGCAAAACATTGAGCCCCCACAGAGTGGGAGGGAGGCAAACTCTAGGCACAGGGGTGGAAGATTTTCAGCCTTTGGGGCTTTGCTCTTTTCCTTAGGCCAGAGTGGTATGGAATGCTTTATTCACAAGCTGATAGCAAGAAGAAATCAAACCTCATGATGTCACTCTTTGAGCCTGGTCCTGAGCCCCTGCCGTGGCTGGGGAAGATGGCACAGCTTGGCCCCATTTCAGGTACTGCTCGCCCTCCTTTGAGTAACTCTGACACAGTCAGTGTGCTGTGAATGATCTTGCCAAATCTTAGTAGCTAAGCCTGTTTGTTTTCTTTTTTTTTCCTCCCAGATGCAAAAGAAAATCCTTATGGGGAGGATGACAACAAGAGCCCTTTCCCCTTGCAGCCCAAGAACAAGCGCAGCTACGCCCAGAACGTCACAGTCTGGATTAAACCAAGTGGCCTCCAGGTAAAATGATGAGGTTTTGGTGCTTCACTTTCAGCAGCAGTGGCCATCTTAGCAGGAAAGCAGGGTCTGTGTGGGTCCTGTCTGTTTAATGTAATTGCTTTATTGCTTTTCTTTCATTTTTATGAACACTGCCTCTTCACAGTGTCCTGATTAAAATGCAATCAGAAAGCATAGCTTGTTTTATGAAAGCTCTGTCTCCAGTGTAGCATCTGGCTTGGTTTATTGGATTTAGTATAATTACCATTTCTGCTTCAGCCTTTGTGAGCTGCAATGTGTCAATGGCCAGGATAATTTATCAATAAAGAGTTGAGGGTTTTTTTTCTGCAGCTTTCCCCAGCAGTTGCCAAGATTTTTGTACCTTTTTTTCCCCTCTTTTCTGCAGACAGATGTACAGAAGATCTTGAGAAATGCAAGGAAACTCCCTGAAAAAACTCAGACCTTCTATAAAGTGAGTAACACTGCAGGCTGGCCCAGGTTTGACCCATGCATTTAACAGAGGAACCACAGTGTCTGTGACTGTGGGATGTTATGTGCAGGCTTGTAGGGCTGTAAAAACATGGATGCTCTATAAAGGAGACATCCTGAGTCATTTTATAGGGTCTGGTTTCTGTGCCATCATGTTCTCTGTCAGGGTGGCACAGACATGTCATGTTTACAGGTGTCCCTCAATGCCCCCTGCTTCTTCCATGGCGAACTTCTTTACAGATTTCATGCTCTTGTCCAGGCAGAAATAAACTGAGTGATCAGACAGAAATAGGAGCACAGGTGTCATTCTGAGCCTGAAAATGTCTCTTACATTTTATCTACAACTGAAGCAGAGAAAGACAAAATTCCAGGCACATTTGGCCACATCACAGTAATCCATAACTGGACTGTAGCTGGCAGTTATTGTCCCTCTTGAAAGCTTAGTGCTGCAGCAGTTTAGTATTGTAGCCCTCAGAGACTTCAGGAATGAATACCTTGTCTAAGTGCACATAAGCACTGTCAGTTTACAGTGAAGAGAAATCAATAAATCCACATTTTATGTGGACACTGGTTAAAGGCAGCAGTCGTTCAGTCAGTGAAGCCTCAGCTGGAGCCCTGCCGGGACACAGACAAAGTAACTGAATGCACAGAGGGGAGAAGTGGGGATTTTTAGGAAAGGATCAAGGGAAATCCAACTGTTTAGTTGTGCCACTGCGATCATCCTCAGTCCTTTGTTTTTTGAAGCATTTCTTACCTCGTGAGCAGCTGGGCAGTTTCCAGCAGCCGAACTCTGAGTAACCATCGCCTTTAAAGAAAAAGAAGGAAACCCACGTTTCACGTAAAGACTCGGAGTGGCGTTAAAAGGGAGTCTCTGTGCTTGCAGGAGCTGAACCGTTTGCGGAAGGCAGCGCTGGCCTTCGGGTTCCTGGAGCTGCTGAAGGGCGTGGCGGACATGCTGGAGAGGGAGTGCACCCTCCTCCCCGACACCGCCCACCCCGACGCCGCCTTCCAGCTCACCCACGCGGCACAGCAGCTCAAGGTGGCGAGCACCGGAGCCTCGGAATACGCCGCCTACGACCACAACATTGCCCCTCTGCAGACAGACTTTTCCAGCAGCAGCACCGAGAGGATGTGAAGCCTCCATTTCGGGAGCTTCTCCAGGCTGAGGCTCGAGTGGTTCTGATTTTCTTGTCCTGTTTACTTTTTAGGGCTGTTTAATTACTGTTTGGAGAACTTCCTATCCAAAGGGGGATTTTGCATCAGCGCTCTCTAAACAAACGTAGCAAGTTCGTGGTGGCTTTAGTCAGACCTGGAAACTGGGGAAAGTGTCCCAAAGCCAGTTATGGTGTTGGATGATGGGTGGAAGTTATTAAGTAAAAAAATGCCATTGTTGGCAGCTCGTGGCTTTTGGCCTCCCCAAAATGCAGTTACTACGTAACTGAACTCGCTGGTAAGAGTATCCTAAAAGGCAGCTACTCCACTTTATAATAAACTTCATCAGTCCAAAGAAAATGTGTGGGAAGCAAGATCAGAGTCGGAGCTGATTTCGGGGTGTTGGCCCTGATTTTATACCCAGCTTGACAGCCAGCCTGTACTGCCAGAGCGAGTGTTATCACTGGCACTGCAGTGCTTACGCCTGTGAAAGTAACTTAATCTTGGGAGACAGTTTTTTTATTTGCATAATATTAATAAAGAGCAATTCTTCAGGAAAATTTAAGTTGGATTTTTTTCCATTTTCATAGCAACCAGGCTGTATAGCCTAAAACACTGACCTGGTGAAGGCTCAGCTCGCAGCTCTTAATCACATGTCAAATACCAAATTATACAACTCCTCATGTGCAGGGAAAGAACAACTGAAGTAAAGCAAAATTTGGTTGTAAATCTTTATTAATAGAAACACATTCTTGCTGAAGGACTAAAGTTCAGTAGTGTAAGATCCATGACAGCCTGCACTAGGTACCACAGTTTCACTGATGGATACATAAGGATTTCATAACAGAAGTTTAAATGCCCAGAGGATGAAAGTGATCCTTGCTGTTCTGTTGCTCAGCTAGTTCAATCCTTTGACATACTTCAAACATAGGTACAGTGTGTGCTAAGTGAAAGATTGAGTAAGTAGTGCTCAACTCTCCTGAGTAAAGTCAGCTGTGCTCTCCTATGAGTGGGAGTCTGGAGTATCCCCAAAGAGAACTTGGATTACACCTCTTTTGAGAGAACACAATTTGTGAAGTGCAGAGTGGAGCTTGAACTGGTTCTTTGTTAAAGTCTCCTTATAACAGTTTCCTTTCCTTTACAGTAACAATCACTGGGTCCATATCACAAACATTACGCTGTTTGTTACTTTTTGTATAGAAAATAATTTTTCTGGAGGATTCCTATGGTTTTACAGTAGAAAAAGACAACCAGTAACATGGCACTAAGCTAATCTGGACTGCTGGCATTGCTTTGCAGTGCCCTGGGGCAGTGGCAGTTGGGAAACCACCTGTTCATAACCACAGTACAGTTTAGAGTAAACTTTCTGTACATTTCTGAACTGGATTAAGGAGGCCAGAGGGATCTGGGATCAGCTATGGGAGGCTTGGGGTGAGGGGCATCCTGAAATAAAGTCAACAGAAACAAAGGCTTCCAGGGGAGACAGGGATGAACTGCAATGTGGGGGGAGCTTCTCTTTTGTTGTGTTCTTGCTGTTCTTTAACAAGCACAGAAAAAAGGGTCCTTCAGACCCCATGTGGGATCTCCCTTACTGAGGTTTGATCTGTGCTATCTCAATAATGCAGTTTATTTGACCCACTGCTCCATCCCACCAGGGGCCAGTCAAACCAGACACACCAACCTCTCTGCTGCAGCCCTAAAGGGAAGTAGAAAAGCAATTTTGCTGCCTTGCTAAAGGCCATAAATACAGGAGCCACAGCACTGCCAGGATCCACCAGTGGAGCCCCATCTCCCACAACAGTTCCACCTTCTCCCTTTGGGTGGGATGGAGTTCTTTGGGGTTCCCATGCCAGGAGAAAGCTGGTACCTATGTTTCCTTATTTTGCTCTGTTTCAGTGCTTGCTCTGCCAACCAGGAAAGCATTTCTGCCTCAGAGGGGCAGCTTCCTTTCCCTCAGGACTGGATAGGATGTGTAGCTACAGGAATACAGGTCCACACAGCACTCTATTCTGTTAAGGCTGAACTAGAAACAGGCTAAGTGATAGCACTGAAATCAGCATTAGCTACTTCCAGTTTTAATCCTGCAGAAGAAAAAGGGGGGGTATGTGCTGAGCAAGTTTACCCCAGTGGTTGATAAACACCCAGACACTGTTCACAGTGGTCTCAGACTGTGCTCCTCCTGCCATCAAGATGCATCCCAGGAACAGCACAGGCCAGCTGAGGGCATATGCCAACCTCAGAAGCCCTATCTGCATGCAATATTGAAAGAGCAAATCTCCAATTAAAAGATAAACACTATTTCTATTTAGTGCTGCTCCACTGATTATAAGCATTTCATATGCAGATAATAGGATTTCTTTCTAATATGCTGGTTGACAGGATACAAGTTTAACTGTTCGATGGTAAATGCCATGCATAGGTGATGGAAAGGGAACAAAATCCAAGATATGGGAATGTTACCTGAATTCACTATGAAATCATGAAATCTAGCGTGGTCATTTCATTTTTACAAAATTCTTTACATTACAGAGGGTAAAACCATAAGAATTGGAGGCTTATCTTGTCATTAAGTGAGACAAGAAAGCATTGCAGTCCTCCCTCACTTCATCTTCCTCTTCTTTGGTCCAAGGTGCTGTTTCCTTTGCTTGTAGAGGTGACGGAAGTTTACAAATATCCCTGGAAAAGAACCAAGTGTTTAGGTAGGACATCATTTTAATGCTACCAGATTAAAAAAAAACAATAACAGAAACCAACCAACCAAACCCCCACCGAAATAAATAAGTTATTTAAGGGTGTGTGTAGCACTGAAAGCTAATGCAAGTGTTGCTTTGCTGGGTGAGGCAGGAGTTGCTGCACAGGCTGTTTGGTTTGGCTGCTCAGAAGGTTGGTTTGTCACCTTGTGACACCCACTGTGCAGAGCTTTGGAGGATGAAACAGGTATTTCAGAGTGAAACTCGATTAAAGGTTGGCTTTAAGCAATGTCTTAAGGGGAGAAATCTAGTGAAAACTGAGTTTAAAATTCCAGGTTAGCCTCAAGTGAGCTGTGGATACCCAGAGTGCTGCGTGTGCCTACAACAAAGTTAAATTGTGTTTAAAAGTGTAACACCAGAAACCAAGTATGTAACAAACACTTTTCTTCTTTAAGTGCACTATTTAAAGAACCTTTTGTATTGTTTCCTGGAAAAACATGACTTTGTGTTACAGTTGTTGTTATACTGCAATGTTTAACTGAATTGCTTTAATTTGAAATTATGTTTAGATTTCCACTAAACCATTGCAAAGCTCAAATACCACATGAAAGGTGACACTAAGGTTATAAATACATGTAAAAATTATTCTTTTAACCCAAGTTAATGCTGCTAATTTGTTGCTAAGGTCTCCTTCTTGAAGGGCTAATCAGTTCCCCTCCGTCACTGACAAATTTACATGAACAAGCCACAAGGATAATGCTTAACCTCGAGCAGTTTTGTGTTGCCATGGTCCCAAGATGCAGGAATTTAATTTTCTTTGAAAAATCTACTTATTCAGGGGGAACTGGCCTTTATATTTCAATACTGAGGAACACAACTAAGTACTTACCTAAAAACAGGGCTATAAGATATATTTGAAGCACAAATGGGAACTGGATTGTGACATTCAGTGGGTTTGGCAATCCCAGACTAAATTTCCCTGTTTCACTGAAGATTGGGATGGATTGGACGATGCAGACAGCTGAAAGCAAAGGTCACCATCATCATCAAACACAGATAAAATACACAATTACCCAGCCCACACCACCTACTTCAGGATATTCCCTTCTTATTTGCTCTCTCTCATTAATTGCAGCAATTTTGAGGCTGTTCAATGTGCAGAGTGGTGGGAAGCAGCTGAGGCAGTGCAGCAGTGAACCTGCCTGGTGAGACACTGCTCCCACACCCAGCTGCAGCACCAGGGCCTGTGCCAGCAGCATTTACCATCCACAAATACCCACAGCAACCAAACAGGCACAGTCCTTCCCCTGCTTGGTGTTGGGCAATGCCCAAACCTCCTCCTGCCTCCCAGACATGGGTCCTGACAGGTACAATTACAACACAACCATCAGCCCCTGCCCATCCTCTGCAATGCCAAGGTAATGTGAAGATCTGTGAGCTTGAACAGAGGCACAGGCAGTGATTCAGTATGAAAGACAAAATGCTTCCTCAAAGCAAATCTATGTATCTGTTGTTCTATTTTATTATTTTTAAGTCCAGCAGCCAGGAAAAAAAATAATATTGAGTTATTTGTCCCGCCTTGAATTCATTATTTGTTAAAGTGTCTTTGCTGGACATACCTTCTGACAAGCCCCCTAAGGGGTAGAGAGGGATCCAGACAGTGTAACGGAGCCAGGTCAGTGGTTTCCATTCAATTCCAATGCAGGAAAGCATGTAATAGGGATACCTACAGCCGGGGGGGAACAGACAGACATGGTTTAGAATGAGGGAACAGACACTGCTTAAAATGGAAGCTGCTACTAGAGTTAGTCTTGTGTATATACACTCTGTAGTGAACACAATTCCCAAATGACACAAGAATATTCAAAGCATTGCTCCTATGGATGACATGGACAGACAGTTATTTGGAAGCTTACAGAACTCATATTATTATTATTCTGAACACATGGATGAAGGCAACTGCCTGTCTGCCTAATAAACCTTTCAAAATACTTCTTTTCCAAGAGAAACATCTCATTTAACAACAGAAATTCAAAGCAACAGAACCCTCAAGATAAAAAGCAACGGGGCAGTATTACTTTAGTCTCCAGCCTTATCCCAGCTTTTGGCAGATGGAACAATCCAGGAAGGCTGTGACAGTCCATGACTCAAGGAGCTTTTTTTTACTCTCTGGGGCCAAGGCATTAATGCCACCCTTCCAGAAAGTACAAAGATGAAAATCTTCTTTACAGAGTCCTTGGGAACAACCACATTGTTCTGTGCACACCTGCCAGGAGACAAATCCCACCGACCTGAACAGCTCAGTGATACTCCAGAAGTAAAATATGAAGAACACCACAGGTTTGCTCTGCATTTCCTCCAGGCTTCCAAGGATAACAAACAAAACAAAATTCCTTCCAAATATCTGTTTCAGAAAAACAAATTAAGGAACAGTCACACTTCATCAACAGAAAGGGCAAGTCCTTGCTGTCAGAACCACCCAAGATGTCTACTCTTCACACATCTGAGCACACAACTGACTCTGCAGCTGAGCTGTGACCTGCTTCTCATGAGTGGGCATCTTGCTCTCTATTTGGGCACAATCCAAGGGACCCAGCCTTAAATCATCCACCCTCATTTTTATGCACAACCACCACAGCCAGGATAAAAAGGGCACTGGCACCAAATCAAAATCATGTATTTTTTTTATCAGCTTCTTGCCTTTGCTGTCCTGCACTCTCTTAGCTGAGTGATGGAAGGAGACAGCCTGCCACAGCCAAGACTGGGAAGCATGGATTTCTGCCTCTGGAATAATAAATCCTCTAGCCCAGTGCCAGTGAAGTATCACTTATTTTAGTAAAGTCTCAAACTTGTGTAAAATAAACATTTACTTTAAACATAAGAGCAAGGAGAAGAATTTTAAAACATTACCTGCACGACAGAAGGTATCAGAGGGGATCTGACCAGTCCTATTAGTGAATTCATGATCTCCATTAATGCCAGGGTCTGACAGAAATACATCATATCAGAAATAGTGTGAAATGTGTCATAGAAGGAATCTGCAAGACACAGGAAACCAACCATTTTAGAGAGCAAATGAATTTCCATGCTCGGGAAGCTGGGGCAGCAGCACAGCTTGTGATAACAGGATTCTGGTCGCATTTGGAAACAAACATGATGCATAATTATGTAACTTCTTTATAGGCCTTATCTTGAACTCACAGCAGTTGGGCCAGAAACTCTGCTCAAGTGCTCCATTTCACACACAGAAGGATCATGAGCTATTTCAGTAATGACTCTACCAAAAAAGCAAGAGTGCTGTACCTCAACAGAATGGACTGTTCTTGCTTCAAAACCAAAATATTCTGCCCAGATCATTTTCAGAAACACCAGCATTGCAGTGAGAGAGACATTTTGCTCCAGCTGATTGCTTTAGGAGTGATCCTGGCAGAGCACAAATATCATCATCAAAGTACACAGCTCTAATTTACAAGAGGACAGTTTTCTTACCCTTGACACTGTGATGGCCTTTGAGAGGCTTTTCTTGTGCTCTTTGGCAATGTGTTCATGGTTTTGTTCCTAAATATGTCTCTCTTAAAATTTTGCTATTTAGAAAGTCTTAAAAACAACACTAAAAACCAACCCAAAACCCCCATTGTAAAAAAACAGTGCTTATTACTTGCCTTTTCCTAAGATGAACAGTCGTACTGTCATGTTCACAAAAATCCAAGAGAATCCCAGAAACTGCACAAGGTTATACATGATCAAATATCCCTTCTTCAGGTGTTTGAAAGCTGAAATCAACAATAAACACATCAGCTGAGCAGAGCACAATGGGAACACTTGTGCAAACCAAGCTTCCTGAGAATAAAGCTTACAAGGATCACAGTAGAAGGGTTCTGCCTGCTTTTACCATCTGATAGAACTCAGTTACTGCTAATTAGATTTTTTACATTCCTTAGGAACTGCAGTCCATTTTGACTAAATTTCTAATTGCTCAAAATACAAAGATCCCCTCCAAGACACACCAAGCCACTCAAAACTGCTCTCTAAGAGCTGAGGTTCTCATCTCAGTGACAAACTTTCTAAACCCCACTTTACCCACTAAAAAGATACAGTTACTTACGGTCTTTTGGGACTCTGGATTCTATTTTCATTTTGTTAATCTTTTCTTCTTCCTTAAAATGAAGGATAAGGTTTTAAAGACTGTTACTGTAACTAGCAAGTCATTTGTTCACTATACTAATGCAGAGCTAGTGGGTTTAAAACTCAGCTAAGCAGCCAGTTGCTAGAAGGTGTAAATTTACACTGGCATAAAAGAGCACATTCATCATCCAGAAATTATGGTACTGTAAAAGCCAGAGGGTGTTAACCAGTTATCCTGCCTTCAGTGTGTTTTGTTCTGGTAATTAGATGCTTTTGCTGAAGAAGCCTCTGCTTTCTGTGTTAATTCTCAGTTATTAGTGTGTTGTTTCTTACATGACCCACCAGCGACCTGAAGGGAACTGAGAACATCCAGCCCAGCCCATGGCTCCTGGCACTGCAGTGTCCCTCCCTGCTCCAACCTAAGCTCATGGCTGTGGAGGGGAACAGGGCAGTGTTTGTTGTAAAAGGGATTTGCTGGAATGTGGTCTGTTCCAGTCTCTCCCAAGTCAGTCCTGCACCTCCCTGCTGCACTGAGCTGCTCAGCCTCAGCAGGTGGTGGGAATGCACCAGCAGGGCCTGTCCAGTGGCTCAGGAAAGCCTTAGAAATCCTCCTTCCCAGAACAAGCAATGCCTGGGACTGTTGCCTCTGGGCTTCACATGGCACAGGGATATGATCCTCCTGTGGATCAAGACACCGGGCAAGGCAAGGAGCCAGCACAGAGCCCCCAGTTCCAATTCCAACCAAAACGTGCCTATTGCTGAATTCCTGCTTACAGCTTGAACCAATTCCACACGGGATCTGTATGAAATGCTACCCTTGCTTTGTGAGTGGCAGCACAGGCCACGGGTGCCCACAGGACTGACCTTCTCCTTCAGCTCCATTTCCGCGTCCGACTCGTCCAGCCAGCGGTCGAAGTCGGGGGCCAGGAACAGCGGCCGCTTCTCTTGCTTGGTGAGTCTCTCCCACCAGTTACTCTCTTTCTTCTGCACAGTGATGTTCAGCTGCCTCTGGGTCACCCTGCACACAGGCTGAGGGCAGACACAGGGGCTCACATCAGCAGAAGGACTAAGAAATGAGGTCTGAGACCGAGTTGACACCCCAGTTCTCCTGACCAAGGAGGCAGGGATGACACAAACTGCAGCACAAGCATCTCTCTGCCAGCCAAGGCATGGAAGCAAAGGGCAGCCCAGTAGAAAATGGCAGCTGGGATGGCTGCAGGACTTGATGAGCAGTTTGGAAGCCTGCTCATAGCACAGCACCACTGCATCCCACCACAGACCCCAGAGCCAGCCTTCCTAGGCAGAATCCATAATCTCGGCTTTAGACCTTAGTGCTGTGAGCCACGCACTTCTTCCAGCCAGAGGTAAAACCAACACTGCCAGCAGCCACAGGGATGTGTCCAAAACAGGGATCCCACATGACATCTGCTGCAGTGAGAGGAAGAGTTCACAGCCTTAGGGAACACCTGGAGACAACAGTGTGGTCATTGTCACCCCTCTGCACAGTGGCAGCCCAGGACCTCTCCAACCTTACAGCCCATGGCATTGTCCCCTTGGAGCCCACCCTTGCTGCCCCCATCACATCCCTCTGCACCTCGAGGCTGCTCTAGGTGGCACTGCCTGTCAGACCAGCTGAAAGTGCTGCAGCAGAGCCAGGAGCTGCGTCCTTAACTGAGCATGTTGCCCCAGCACTGCCCTGTCAGGGCTGGCTGGATGCTCCTCAGACATCTGAAGGCTGCAGCTGTAATTTACAGCTGCTGTGCTTTGTCCTTGCCTGCCAGAGGCTCCACATCACTGCTGGCCAGCCTGGCACCAGCCTGGGGAACTCATGGTACACATCAAATCTAAAGGAGAAAACCTTGGACTGTGATACTTCCTGGTCCCAACCATCTGTGGTTACACAGAATTCAGTCTGTTCTCCTCCAGTCCCCCCACAGTGACTCACGGTGACTCACAGACTTTTGGAAGGAGGCTGCTCTACAGAGGCAAGGACTTGCCTTCCAGGCCTGGTTCCCAGCAGAGCCCACATCTGCCAGCACAGGGGACAAGCACAGGCAGTGACAGGCACCTCTCCCACACTGGGGGCCAGGCAGGTGACAAAGTGGTGGCCAGACCCTGGAAGCAGAAGCTGTTCACTGTCTGCCACCCACAGGTGGCAGGAGCCACACCACAAAGCTGCCTGCTGAGACACCCCGGGAATTCACCCTCTGGCTTCTCCTTCCTTGTTGGAGCAGCAGAGGTGAATGGTGGCTCTATCCCCAAGTCAGCCAGGAACAAGCAGCACAAATCCTGCCCTGGTAGCACAGCCCAGAGTTCTCCTTTTCCCTGACAGCTCTGGGAGGCAAGGACAGACCTTCCAGCCACCTGTGAGTAGCTCAGAGGGACAGCTCTTCCAGCCAAGCTCTCTCCTGTCAGGCTGCAATAGGGATTAAGGGAACATTTCTGCAACAGGAGCCACAATGTCTCACAACCTAAGAAACCTGCACAAGCCAGAAAACATGAGTTCTCATGACTTTCTGCCTTTTGTCAAAGCTGCAAAAGAAGCCATAAAACATCACACTGATGCTTTGCAGCACAGTGTTCCCCTGCTCTCCAGTCAGGGTTGCATCAGAGAACACATTGCTGGATTCTCCCATTATTTTGCTGCTTTAAATCTTTAAAAAAACTTAAAACTGCTGTTTAACAAGCCATACAAGCAAGGTCCTGTGTCTGTTAGAGCTGACCCATGGGAGCACCAGCTCCAGTGAGGTGATTTGCAGTAAGACAGGAATGTGGCTGAGCACTGGTATGGAAGAATGCCACTGACAACTTTGAGTTTGCAGCAGTTATGGAGTCACCAGAAAAACCTAAACTGCATATTATGGACACAGCACACAGCCAGTTTCCTTTCAGGAGCTAGAAAAGTAAAAATACCTACTTTAGGCTCGACAGGCTCAAGGAACTCGATCTCAAATTCGTAGATGTTGTCCCCTTTGGCACCATGACCCTGAGCTAAAAGACAAGAATCAAGTCAGTGTGAAGGTCCCAGACAGTTCCACACACCCCACCTGCACAGGAGGCTTCACACAGAGAAATATTCAGCAATTATTTCACAGCACTTCCCCCACCTTGCTGGGAGATAAGAGGAAACCACAAGATAATGGGGAAGACACCAAAGCCCAAAATGCAGCTTGGAAGGGCAGAGCAGGAGTCGGCAGCTAAAGCTGCTGTAAGTCTGCACCCCTGGAAAAGGGTCCTTGCTGCAGGGAGACAGTGTCAGATTCCCAAAAGAGGGGTTCAAAAGGCTGTTCTTGGCTAACTCAAATCCAGCTGAAATCTCCTGCCCTGGGGGATCCAGGCTCTGCACTGGTGAAGGAGCACCCAGGGAGAGGGGTGCCTGCTGGGTTTGTGGGATTGATGTGGGGAGGCCCTCCCAACAGCAGGAAATGAGGTAATTCCTCATTTCCCACATTGGTCCTATCCCCAGAAGGGCTCCAAACCCCTGCACTGTGTTTAATTCCACCCTTCCACGCCGTAAACTGATCCCAAAGTGACGACGGTGCGGAACACCCCCTATCAAATGGCCTGGCTGCAGCACAATGGGGAGGCAGCAGCTCCTGGATGAGGCATCTTAAAGAAATCCATGAGAAATAAAAGAGAAAATCCAATAAAAGCAGTGACAGCAGGTCCACAGCACTACCCAAACATGCCAACCAGCACCAGCTCCACGGTGCTGGAATGTGCAGCTGTCCAGCTGCCCAAAAAACATCTTTGAGGGCAAGATCTGCTTTACCTTCCAAATGGAGCCCTAGTTCCTGATGTGGAGGCTCGATAACAGTTGCACACAAGGTCTTTGTCAAAAGGAAAAGCTGCTGTGAGTTATCTCTGGGGTTTGGCTGACCAGGGACAGGAAAGATATATGGAAATTCTGCTGGGATTTAAATATGGGGAGGTTGGGGTTTTCTTGTTAGATAAGATAGGGCTTGATGTGGTTCCCAGGGCTGGAACACAGAGGGCTGTGGGTGGGAGCCTGACAGATCCCAACATGCCTGGCAGAGAGGCTCCTGCCAGGACGGGGACCAGGCAGCCCATGGTGGGGACACCTGGGACAGCAGGGAGGGGGCAGGCTGAGACCCCCCCAGTGAAACCCCTACCTCTGAAGTGCAGGACATTGTCGGTGATGGTGATGTCCGGGTTCTGCAGAGGGAGGACGTGTGTTAGGTGGCAGCTCCCACGCCCACGGGGGTCAGTGCACCCACCTACCCACCCATGAGGGTCCTGTCGCCCCATGCCAGCACAGCCCTCCCCGCACCCTGAACACAGACCCCACCACTGTTGCTGCCTGTGGGCAGGGACAGCCCCCGGGGAGGTCCCCAGGTGAGTCTGCCCGAGGGTCCCACAGGTGTGTGTCCCCAGGTGAGTCCCCCCAGGTGAGTCTCCTCCCTTGCAAGTGACTCCCCCCCGGGTGTCCCACACGTATCCCCCTCCCCACAGGTCCCCAGGTGAGTTTCCCCCCCTCCCTTGCAGGTGAGTCCCTCCAGGGTATCCCCATGTGTGTGTGTCCCCCGGGAGAGTCCTCCAGGTGTCCTCCGACCGTCCCCCCCAAGGGGAGCCACCCCCCCTCCCCCCTCCGCAGATGTCACCCCTCAGATGTCCCACAGGTGTCTGTGTCCCCGCGGGTCCCCAGGTGAGTCTCCCCCCCTCCTTGCAGGTGAGTCCCTCCAGGGTATCCCCAGGTGTCACTTCCCCTCAGGTGTCCCCAGGTGTTCCCCTTCGGGAATCTCCCCACGAGGGTCCCCAGGTGAGTCTCTCCCTCCCCACCCCTTGCAGGTGAGTCTCTCCCGGGTGTCCCCCCTCCGCAGGTGCCTCCAGGTGTCCCTCTCTGGGTGTCCCCCCACGGGCGTGTCCCCCAGGTGTCCTCCCGCCGGCTGTCCGGCAGGTGTCACCCCCTGGCTGTCCCGCAGGTGTCCTTACCCAGCTGTCCCCCTCCGAGTGTCCCCCCACGGGGGTGTCCCCCAGCAGTCCTCCCGCCGGCTGTCCCTCAGGTGTCCCCCTGCGTCCTCCCTCTCCGCAGGGGAGTCCCTTACCCGCCCCCCCCTCCCCACCAGGTGTCACCCCCCGGGTATCCCGCAGGGCTATCCCGCAGGGGTGTCCCCCCGCCGTACCCGCACGTCGCTGAGCTCCACCCTGAGGAAGATCTGGCGGTGCCGCTGTGCCCAGTGCACGTGCGGCCTCAGGCTGGGCCCCGCCATGGTCCCGCACCGCCGGGGGCGCTCCCCGCGCCTGCGCACTGCGCGCCCGCCGGGGGCGGCGCCCGCTGCGCCTGCGCGCGGGGCGGGGCGGGGGCGGCCGAGCCCCCTCAGAGCCCTCACAGAGCTCGGAGCTGTGAGCCTGCCGTGCGGGGCAATCGCAGCGTCGTTTAGGCTGGAAAACCCCTCCCAAACCGAAAGCTTGGTGCATTTTCATGCTCTTGATTACATTTATTGAGAAAATAAGGCGGAAAATAAGAGGAATTTATTGAGAAAATAAGGAGAGTTGGGGAGCAACATAATATACGTGTGTACATATATGTGTATATATATATGAATATAGATAGATAGATATGTAAAAAAAATTACTGCCTATAGTGGTACTCATGCTTAAAAGTTCATGGAAAAAAATTACATGTAGAGAGCATTATCATTTTTTTAATGTGTGAGACTTGATCAGAACAAAGTAAATGAGTAGCCCACATCAGGTTTTGGAGATACATACAGTGTCCTTGGAAAGAGGGCACTAGTGTGTCAGTGTAAACTGTTCCCCCAGCACTGACAAGATATCTGCTAAATGTCTGCAAGTGCCACATCTCTATGGCTTTTAAATCCCCCCCAGGGATGGGGACCCCACCACTGCCCTGGGCAGCTCGTTCCAATGCTTTACAACCCTTTCAATGAAGAAATTTTCCTAATGTCCAACCTAAACCTACCTTGGTGCAACTTGGGGCTGTTCCTTTTGTCCTATCCTTATGTGGGAGAAGAGACCGACCCCATCTCAGCCGTGACCAGGGGAGGAGGATAGAAGTGTAAAAAATGCCAATCCTGTGTGCTCCAACCTCTTTAAACTCCTACAGTGCCATTATTACGTGCCTCGAGACCTCCAAGCACTGGCACAGGCTGCTCAGGGCAGCTGTGGGTGCCCCATCCCTGCAAGTATCCAAGGCAAGTTGGATGGGGCTTGGAGCAACCTGAGATAGGGGAAGGTGTCCCTGCTCATGGTTGGAATGAGACGAGCTTTAAGGTCCCTTCCAACCCAAACCATTCCATGATTCTGTGATAAACAGGCTAAAAGGTGACAGCACCGATTACAGTGATACTTCCAAAAATGATGCCCCTTGCTCCCTCAGCAGCTCATACAAGGGCCCTTTGCCCATGGCCATCCTCATTCCAACAGCAAATCCATCCTCATTCCAACAGCAAATCCATTCTCCCTCCATCCCAGCTTGGCACGACCTCTTCCAGCCTTAGGGTTTTCTGTGTGAATCTCCACGTCGGTGGGAGACATGGACCCCGTGCCCCAGCCTGCCCTGAATAGAGGATTCCCAACCTCTGCCACCCCTGGGGCTGTGGAGCTACTGCAGAAGGTGGGCAGAGCTGTAGCAGTGATCTCCAGGCTGCTTGATTTGGGAACACAAACCCCAGATACCCTTTGGGGCAGCGTGTGGGGAAAAACAGCCTTCGGGTCCCAGTGTGATTCGGGAATTTCACCTGCACCTGCATTTAGCAGGGGGCACCTGCAGGGAAGTTGTTTTTTCTGGTTTATAGGGGACAAAAAAGACTTCACTTGACAAAAGGGGGCTTTGGTTTGGAAATTCAGGTGCATAGAAATGAGTGGCTGAGGGGTCACTGGAGCCTGGATGTGTTTTGGGGCAATCACTGCTCTGGAGCCTGGGAGTGTTTGGGGAACTCACTGCTTTGGAGCCTGGAGGTGTTTTGAGGCTTCACTGGAGCCTTGGGGTGTTTTGGGGGCTCACTGGAACCTGAGGGGTGTCTGGGGACTGACTGCACTGGAGCCTGGGGGTGTTTTGGGATGTCTCTGGAGCCTGTGATTTGGGGGCTCATTGCTCTGGAACATGTGGATGTTTTGGGGGCTCATTGCTCTGGAGCCTGGGAATGTTTTGTGGGAATCACTGCTCTGGAGCCTGGGGGAGCTCTGGGGGCTCACTGCCCTGGAGCCTGAGAATGCCCCGTGCTGAACACTCATTATTAGCAGCTGGGAAATTATTTTTTTTTTCTGCTGTGGGCAGCGTGTCCATGTGGAAATGGTGGCATTTGGGAGGGGGTGGGGGGGAAGGAGATTTTTGAAACTGCAGGGTCCCTGCGCACGAGGAAGGTTGCAAGATCTTTGCAGTGTGTATGTGTGTCCTGGCTCCCGTGCAAGGGGTGAGGAGCGTGTCCCGTATCCCGTGTCCCGTGTCCCTGTCCCCGTGTCCCGAGTGGGTGTCGCACCCCCGCAGCCCGGTCATCCTGGCCGGCAGGCGGCGCCCTGGCCGGTGCCGCGCTGTGCGGCCCCTCCCGGGAGCGGAAGCGGAAGCGGCGGCAGCGGCCCGGCGGGGCGGCCCGGCAGCAGCGCCCGCGGAGCGCCGGGGAGAGCCGGGGTGAGTACCAGGGGAGCCCGGAGCGGGGTGGGGAGGGGACTCCGCGCCGGGGAGAGCCCCTGGGGTGGGCGGGAGGAGGGAGCTTCACCTAGGGCGGCCAGGCCTTCCGCCCCCGGCCAGGCTTGGCCACCCCCCCGCCACTGGGGGACCCCCCTGGGACCTGCCCACCGCTCCCTCGGGATCTGCCCCGGGCCGTGGATGGACCCTTGGGATCTGCCCCCGGCCTTGGGGGTCCCCCCCGTGATCTGCCCCCGGCCTTGGGGCTTCCGCCGGCATCTGCCATCGTCCGTGGAGGGACCTCTGGGATCTGCCCACCGCCACCCCGGGATCTGCCCCCAGCCTTGGGGGTCTCCCCTGGGACATACCTGGCCGTGGGGGGACCCCCGGGTTCTGCCCCTGGCCGTGGGGACCCCTCCGGCATCTTCCCGGGGCACAAGCCCGGGCCGACACCCCCGTGCCGGATGCCCGTTCTCGCTGTTATCGGCTCGGTAACGTTTCCTCCTGTTCGGTTTTTATCTCTTTTGCTGTGAGAAGTAGGTCGGGTTAAGACGCAGCAGCACTCGGGTGTAGGTGGGGAAAGGAGACTTTTCTTTGTTGGAATCGTGCAGATTAAACGGGTTCTGTGATTGAGGTTTGGAGGCTCTTGTCTGAGCACAGCACTGCTCTGGGCACGCCTCGGACCCTCCCTCCAGCTGTACAGGGCTGTTCTATTCTGGTTTTTTGTGCTATAAATAGCGTGGAGAAAAGAAAGACCTTTGTTTGTTGGGTTTGTGCTGCCAAAGGCGGATCCAGACCTGCTGGGCTTTGCTTTTGGCAGTTTGTGTTCAAATGGGGCTGGGCCACGGTGTGGGACGTGTCTTTGTCACTCCTCTGAGGTGTCTCAGCGGTGCAGAGCCGCGGGAGAGCTGCTCCACCAGGGAGCTTTGCCAGCTGCCCAAGCCCTGGCCTGGGGATTCAGGGATCCTTCAGAGCCTGTTTGCTCCAGGGAAGAGCTTTATTTAGGCTGCATTAGTGCAGTCTTTCCATCCTATATATAGAATCCCCCTCCCTTTGAGGATTGACAATCCTGCACCTTGGATTCTCCAGGAATGAACTGTGTGGCAGGAGTTTATGGCCTGGATTGTTTTGGAGCTGCCCTTGGGTCTGGGATTTACAGTGGGAGGACTTGATTTCCTCCTGCCAGACATCTGTGCTGATATTGCAGCTCAGCTACATTTGGTGAAGCACAGCTGAGTGCGGGAGGAGATATCTGCTCCATAAACAACCTGCTGGGCAGGATAGGGCTTGTGCTGCAGATAAATCTGTCTGGGAAAGGCTTTTTACACAGTGTCCCCTTTCTCCTGGTGTTTGCAGTTGTGGCCCTGGGGTGATAAAATAGTGGTGGTGGTTTCTAGACACTTCTGAGTTTTGTTTGAAAGGAAGTGCAAGCAGATCCAATAAATTATAGGAGAATAATGGGAGTAAGGACATGCAGCTGTTGTGAATGGCCTGATGGTTCCACAGCAACTACCAGTGTTGTTTCTTCTGAGCAGTTTGTCCCAGCTCTGGCTCCACTCCTGGTCATCCCCCATTCCGATAGCAGTGCAGGGAGGGGGCATTTGTGCAGATCACAGGGGGCAGGAGCAGAGAGGACCTTAAAGGGGAAGAATTCATCTACTTCATGAACTAAAATGAGGAGTTGGTATGTGAGGGTGTGGGAAAGGCAAACAGCCATAAATCTGTGGCTGCATGAAGTCCTCACTCCCGTTCTGAAGGGCTGAGTGGTGCCTTTGTTTTCCAGAGCAGGAATCTCTTTGCTATCCCTCTTCCTTGTGCTGTGGGGTTTATTCCCCACGTGGAGTGATGGTTTTCTTTGCTGTGAGGTGTGCTGGAGGTCTGCAGTGGGGGTTTGCTGGAGCTGACCCTGTGCTGTTCCGTCCTTCCAGAAACATGCAACATGGCAGCAGCCATGGAAACTGAACAGCCGGCGCTGGAAATTTTTGAGACCGCGGGTCGGGAGGAGCAGGTCCCAAGGGAGGAGCAGCCAAAACTGGAACCTTTCTATGTGGAGAGGCATTCCTGGAGCCAGCTCCGGAAACTGCTGACGGACACGCGGAAGTATCATGGATACATGATGGCAAAAGCCCCTCACGACTTCACATTCGTGAAGAAAAACGATCCCGAAGGTCCCCATTCCGACAGGATCTACTATCTGGGTAAGCTATGACAGCCCCTGTCACTGCAGGGCTGTGGGGCTCTGACTGCTCCTGACAGCTGGGATTTCTGGCAGTTAAACCAAAAGGGATTCCAGGCCACACTGGCTGGGCAAAAGTCAGGATCATGATCTCAATGTCTCCTTAAAACTTGTGATGTAACCTCCCATGGGAATGGGTGGGGGTGACCCATTAGAGCTGGAAAAGAACTGTGAAGTGTCCTCTGTTCCCAAGTGTTGTCCAAGTGTTCCCAAGCTGGAAGTCTGTTCAATCCCTTTTCTCTCACCCCTCTCCCAAAGCTGGGCAGGTTTGATCTCCTCTCTCTGAATGACAGATATTGGGTAGAACCTTGTTCTTCTTCAAAGTTTCCTTCCAAAGCAGTGATGATAAGTGTCATTTTGGAAGTCCTTTGTGCCTCAGCTGCTGCTGGAGCAGGTTTTCCAGGGATCCTGTGGGGAATAAATAGCAGTGTAGGGTGGGGGCAGCTCAAAGAGTAAATACTTTTCTCAACATTTTTGGTCTTGATAAGGAAGAACTTGATGTAGTTTGTTGTTCTTGGCCTCGCTGCCTCACTTGGGCATTGCTTCACTAATTAGTGTTCACTTCATAGAAGTGATTTGGCTCTGCAAGTGATACTGTGAGCAACCCTCTGGGTGGCTCTTTGGAGCAGCCTTTGTGGGAGAGGAATGCTTTTGTCAAAAGCTGCACTAGCTGAACATGAATCCATGAAAACCTGGATTAGGGAGAGAAGCAATGGCTGGAGCAGAGGCCTAGGAGCCAGAGCCATGTTTATCCCCACTGCTCACCACTCAGGCTACTTTGCTTAAGCTCAGGTTTGTGATTCACCGGATCTTTGCACGTGCTGTGCAGTGACATGGCCAGAACACTGCTGGTCTGTCCCTTTTTCCCCTTTTCAGAGGATGGGGGTCATAATCCTTGAATGATGCTGAGTTCAAGCACATCACAGGGGGGTTAAGGCTGAGCCCCTGGGATGAGCTCTGGTTTCCCAAGTGCTGCTTCCCAAGCTTGGCCTTCCCTGGAGCACACCTGGCTCCCTCTGGGCTCATCCTCATGTGCCTGGGCAGGAGCCTTCAGAAATCTGAATAGCACTGAGGGAGAGGAGCAGGAAAGGGACATTCAAACCTCCCTAAAGGGCTTTTTTTTCCATTATCTCTGAAACATGAGCTGCATCATGTATCCCACCAGAGGAATTGGCAGAAAGGCCTTCCTTGATTTATAAAGCTTATGGAATAAAAGGGCAGCAGGAAGACACAGACATGCTTCAGGCAGAGTGGGGTGAGCCTGTGTGTAATTCCTGGTCCTCTGCCTTTTCCATGAGTTGCATTTCTGTGAACAGGGAATTCCCAGAGTGGGGCTGCAGTGCAGAGACCATCAGTGCTTTCTGTTGTAGGAAGGACCTGCGAAACTTTCTGGAAATCCTGTCAGAGTGAATTATTAACAGAAAGCTAATACACCTTTTGTCTTTATTTTCTCCTCCTTTTCCATAGCAATGTCTGGGGAGAACAGGGAGAACACACTCTTCTACTCTGAAATCCCCAAAACCATAAACAAAGCTGCCGTCCTGTTGCTTTCCTGGAAGCCTCTTCTGGATCTTTTTCCAGTGAGTCATCATTTCTTTTTTGCTTCAAGGACGTGGGCTTCGGGCTTGCACCTGTAAGCCATCATTAAAATTTGAAGTTTATTGTCTTAAATATTTTAAGATTCTCCTTGTACATGGCCAGCCCTGCAGCCATCCCGAAGCTGAGCACAGCTTTCTCCTGTTTGGAGTCATAGCCTCTGTGTGTGCTGGATGATTCCTCCTTTGCTGTCAGAGATGGAAAATTCTAATTTACATTCAGTTCTGTGCTGTGAGATCCTGGGGATTGCTGGAGGAGCCTGCAATCTCCAATCACTTCCCTGCTGTCTTGCAGGGGAAGTGATGGTTCCCCCGAGGATCAGCCGGTGGCTCCGTGACTCATGTGGAGCAGAGCATCCCTTTCCCACTCACTGTGATGTGCATTCCCTTTTCACTGCTGCACACAGCAAGCCTGCACCATCCCATCCCAGGGAGCGTGGCAGGTTGGAGGCGGTGGGACAAACCCCACATGGCATGAGGTGTATTTTTCCCCATGTTATCTCCCAGGGCTGTCAGCCAGACATAAAACCTGGGCTGCGCTCTCCTCCCACCAGACCAGTCACTGTGTGTCTGTGAACATGAGCAAAGCCTCTCCTGCTCATTCCAGAAGTAACAGACCTTCAGGCTGATCCTTCTCATACCGGGAATATTGGGAACAATGCTGGTGTGCTAGGGAGGGGTGGCTGTCAGGTTTATGGCTGTGTGGGATCCGATCGTGGCCTGCACCTACGAGTGCTGATGGCAGAGGCAAAGCAGGAGTGGGCTCCCAGCCGGCAGCAGGATTCCGGAGGAGGAGGCAGTCTGCACAGCCATCTGCTGCTGGAAGCTCAGCATGCAGGGATGCTCCAACAGTGAGGCGTGCAGAGCAGAGGTGTGATTGTGTTCTCTGCCTGTTTTCAGGCCATCCTGGACTATGGGATGTACTCCCGGGAAGAGGAGTTGCTGCGGGAGCGGAAGCGGATCGGCACCGTCGGGATTGCCTCCTATGATTATCACCGGGAGAGTGGCACCTTCTTATTCCAGGCAGGGAGTGGGATTTATCATGTGAAGGATGGAGGCCCTCATGGATTCACTGTGAGTTTGCTCCTTTCCTGTCTCTCTGCTCTGGCCAGAAGCTCCTTTGGCTTGGAGAGAGAGCAGAGAACGTGATCATCATCAGTTATTGCAAGTGACCTTGATAACCCTGGAAACGTGGAGAAGTCCTCCACAGGGATGCATTTCCATGGTCATAGAAACTCGGAGGATTACAAGAAATAGTAAAAACCATGGCAGCAAGGCAGGACAGCAGATATTTTTTAATTATTTTTCACGAGTAGCAATGTCCATAAAAAGCAACAAAAGGTTCCCTGCTCTTCCTGGAGTCAGAAGTCACATCAGAGACAACTTCAGTCCCCAAGCTGCATTTCCAGGTCACTGTTCAGGGGCAGTGCTGGATGTGTTACACCACTTTGCTGTACAGCTTGCAGAACAAGCAGCCTTTACTCTGCTGGTGCTGAAGCTGGACTTCAAAGCTGAAATAATTTCTTATTATTACAACAGATGCCTGGTGTCTGTTTAACCCTGTTGTCAGGGGGAATTTACTGTACCCCGAGCTGCTTTTGGAGGACAAGGTTGCGTGTTCTGCCAGCCCCTTTTAGGGTGCTGTTTTTAGGGGTGTGCCAGGATTCTCTAGACAAGCTGCCCTCTGATTTGGGGCTGATCCTCAGCAGTGGGGAGAGAGCCCTGGTGGGGCCTGTGCAACCATGGTACAAGCACAACTTTCCCTATAAATTACCTGCATGGTATTTTTGTGTATTTAAAATGAGTAGATTCATCTATAAACATGTATTTGTAGTCAGTGTCCACACTGCTGTGGCCTTCTGAAAATCCAGGTTACTTGGTGCGTGTGTTCATGTGTTATCATTACTTTTTTTGTTTAGTTGTTTTTTTTTTTTTAATTCCAAACAGCAACAGCCGTTAAGACCCATCCTGGTAGAGACCAGTTGTCCAAATATCCGGATGGATCCCAAGCTTTGTCCAGCTGATCCAAATTGGATTGCGTTTATCCATTGCAACGACATCTGGATATCCAATATAGAATCCAGGGAGGAGAGGAGGCTGACGTTTGTGCACAATGGTAATTAATGCACCCTGAATCCAACCCCTGCACCTCCTCTGCACTTGTTCTTACCAGACTGAAGTGAGCAATGGCACTAAAGGTTCTCCTGAAATTGGGGTTGTGGCCACTGTTTATCCCACCTTGTTTGTCACGTTCTACACGTTTCCCCTGGTGCACATACTGTGGGATGATCCTTTTCCCTGCACTGTGGAATCTGGCAGAATGAGTTGTTTGGTGGGTACATATGGAAGGGCTCTTCTCCTGAAACACAGCACATTGCTTTTTACTGGAACAGCCTTTTTTTGTGTGGAGGAGCTGTGGGTGGAACAGAGCTGGAGGAAAGTTTCTGTCAGTGAAATCAGGCTGCAGAGACTTTGAAAAACAATTGAGGCAGTTTCTGAATAGCACTGGGGTTTCTGCTGGCCCCTCATACTCAGTGACCTGGGTCCTCACTTCTTACCCTCTCCAACCCTATTTTAGACCAGGAAGAAAGAACATGGGAAATTGTGGATAAAACACTTTTTAAAAATCAATTACATTTTGTGCTTAAACTATGTCATTTAAATTTTAGTTAATTAAAATTCCTGACACTTTATAATAATGCTTTGGATTATTCAAATGTTAAATATTAAAATATTATGTAAGTACAGTAAAAATAAACTATAGCAATGACTCCTTCTCAGATGATAATTATTTATGGAGCGCTGCTAAGTTACCTCCAGGGTAACAGGAAAAATATTGAAGCCCTATGGATATGTCATCATGTTGAGATGTTATGTAAGTCTGTTACTTTTGGGTTGTATAGGGAATGAAATACTGGTGCTTTCATTTTTCTGAATGTTGATGTTTTCAGTTTCAGTTGTTCAGGAAAGGTTTGGTTTGTTTTTATTTCTTTGATTTTCTTAAAAGTTGTGGTTCCACCTCACCAAGCTCAGGTAGAAAGAACATTTTCTTTTTTGACAAGTTGAGAGCCTGATTAGGTAGGAGTAAGAGGGGAGGATGACTTTCTTTTCCTAAAGGAAGCTGCCATGCCAGAGAGGATTAAATCCTCCCTAAATAAATCAACAGGGAAGGGTGGAAGCAGAAGACAAATCTGCTGAGAAGTCAGATTTATTATCATGTAGTTCTTCCCAGGGGGGTGAACTCGGGTCATGTTTGGGATAATGTGGAACTGGTTTGGTTCTACAGCACATCACAAACTAATTCTTTGGTGTCTGTTTTTTTAGAACTGGCCAATGTTGAGGAGGATCCAAAATCTGCTGGCGTGGCCACTTTTGTGCTGCAGGAGGAGTTTGACAGATACACTGGCTACTGGTGGTGCCCAAGAGCACAACCAAGTAAGTGTGGTGGATCCAGGCACAAGTAGTGACTTCCCTGCTCTGCTGTTCAGGGCAGAGTTATTTTTTTTCTGTTACTTGTCTCTATGCAAGATGGAAACCTTATAATTTCTTTTGAGCTGGCAGCAGTGGGTATGTTACAGGGGCCTTGTGAGCACTGGAGGAATAGACTTCCCTTCTCACAACAGAGGTGGGAGTTGTAAGAGTCTCAGAGTTTTGCTTAATGAAACATGAATCACAGGCTTTGTTGGATTTTTCTTCTTCCTTCCAATCTGCTTGTGCTCCTGAGATAATTGATGCCTGCAATAACTGATAATGAGAGCTGTCCTGTTAATTCTGCAATGTTAATTCATTTACAGCACTGGATGGGGGTAAAGTCCTTCGAATTCTTTATGAAGAAAACGATGAGTCAGAGGTGGAAATTATCCATGTCACATCCCCCATGCTGGAGACAAGAAGAACAGATTCCTTCCGGTACCCCAAAACTGGTGAGAGCCTGAAGCTTTACATCCCTGTGTCTGGGAGACACCTGTTTCATTCCATGTGCCTGACAGCAGTGACTCTCCAAGCCTAGAGCAGGGATGTGTTTGAATGGTGGAAACGTGTTTGGGGAAGCTGCTCTGGAGCTTAGATGGGTCACTGGTGACTGTGCTGATGCTGCAACCATGTGGTTACTGAGGGCTCTGTCAGGGTGTCAGGAGTTGGCAGAAACCCTCTCTGATGGTCACTATTTTGGAGCTTCTCTCAGATCCTGGCAGATCTGAGTTGTTGAGGAGCTGGTTCTTGTTACAGCCCTGTGTTCCTGAGGGAACAACTGCCTTTTGGTTTTTTGGGAGGGTTTCTGTTTAGCTGCTGGCAGTGCCCTTGCAGTTCAAGTTCTGGAGGAGTCAGTTCTCCAGGATTGCTCTTGGACTTTGAACAGCAAACTCAGCATGTTGCAGCCTGCCAGGAAAACCTCCTGGGGTCATATTTTTGAAAAGTGGATGATCTGGAGGCTTCAGCAAAAAGAGGTGAGGGCAGGCTTGAAGCACATAAACTGGAGTGTCACTGGAAGCAGGGAAGTGGGATTTAAGCAGACTTGCTGAAGGCTGATTCAGTCAGGTGTGAACAGTTTGACCCTTCTGAGATGTTCCTGCTGTCACAGCAGGGCACGTGGCTCACAGATAACAGTGCTTTGCTCTCTTTCCTCACTCCTGAAATCTTCATTTTTGGACAAATATCTTCTGTTTGGGTGACCTTTCCAAGCTGCAGAATTCATTCAGATCTTGCAGATCTGAATCCCTGATCCACTGGGAAAAGTGTTCTATTTTTCCCCATTTACTACTTGTTTCGAGGAGAGGGAAAGGTTCACTGTGAGCCTGGGAGGCAAGAGGTGACTCCCTGTGGGTTTTGTGGTGCTTGTGGACACCCAGATTTCTGAAATTATTCAATGCAAAGAAACTGAGCTAACCAAAGCCCAAATAAAGGGTTTAGTCTGTGGGTCTCAGCTTCCAGTGTGAGCTGCAGGGACAACAGCCCTTTCCTGTGGAATGTTATGAGGGTAAAGCTTGAGGAAGTGGAGAACATTCTTCCCTGGGAGAAGTAAGGACTTAAATAGGTTGGCACTGTGATCCAAGGCAAGTAGTTTCACCTCAGTGCATCAGGTTTGGTGAAGTGGGAGTACTTCACAGAGGCATTGAGAATATTCAGAGTACATGGAATTGCCGTATGACTCCTTGTGGATCAACTGGCAGTGGATTTATTCTTTAAAGTCCCTCTTCCCTGTGTAGAGCAGGGCAGGGGCTGCACAGCAGGATGAGTTGCTTCTTTGTGGAAAGAGTTAACTTGAGATTTTCACTGATCAACACAAATATGGAGCTCTATTATCTTAATGGCACTAGTGATGGCAATAGGCTTTTAGGTTTAATTTTCATAGATGCTTTTTAGCTGTGGGTCACTGTCTATGTACCACCTCGAGAATAAGAGCCAAACAGGCAATCCAAGCTTGCTCTGCTGTACTAATCACTCCTGAGCATTTAGTTCCAACTAGTACCTGAATCCATTGACTGTGGGAGAGAAGGCTGACTGTGACAGTAGCATGTTTGCAGGATTACAATCCACTAAATCTCCTCATGTTTGCAGTTCCCTGCCTGGTTCTGTGCTGTCTCACACAGGCATGGAGGTTATGTGATCAAAGAGCATTCTGCTGTTTGTCTTTTCCAGTTCTGTGTGAGTAACACCACAATAATCCCAGCAAACAACTGGTACCTGACTGGTCACATCTGTTTTTACAGGTACAGCAAATCCAAAGGTCACTTTCAAGATCTCTGAGGTGACGATCAATGCAGAAGGCAGAGTAAGTCTTTGTTCTGTTTGTTTGCCAAATATATAGAATTGCTGTGATTCTTCTTTGGTAACATTCATTTTCCAGTTCAGTACAAAGGCACTTTCTTGGTTGTGATGGCTTACTGGCTTCTCTGGAGGCAGTGCCCTTGGCTTATTCCTGGTGTCTGTGTGCAGCAGTGTTTCTCAAGGCTGTGCTTTCCTTACCTACCACTGGTGTAAAAACCCAGCTGCAGAGCAGAGCATTTTAGGTGTGGGTGGTTAGACCTTCTGTGACTGATCTCTTGATTGGCTGCAGATATTGGGAAAATTTGATTGTAAAGACAATATATCACCTTACAAAACCATATGGAAAGAGATGAACTTTGCTGTTGCCCTGGGATTTTTTAACAGATGCAGAAATTTCCATAGCCCAGTCCAAGACCTTTGGACAGCTGGGAAATCAATCTTACCAAACAGATACAGTAACAGCCATAAATTATTGGGATTCTCTCTACTCTTGAGCTCCTTCAGCCATCAGCAGTCACCTGTTGGGATAGTGATGCTGGTGTCAGCCAGCAAAGGCAGGGAAAGCCTTCAGGACCCTTTGGGTACCACTGGAACTTGTTCCCAGTCCCAGCAGGAACACACTGCAGCACGTTAATAACTGGAGGCCATGCAGGACGTTCAGCACCTGCCCACAAAAACACCCTCTGTACAAACCACCTCCCCTTCCCAGAGGGGAACTGAGAGTTCCAGTGAGTTGTCCGAGATGAAGGATGGATTTGTGAGCAGCATCCAGGCTCCCTGGTCCCAGCCCTGGCTGTACTGGTAGAGTGCAGCTCTCCTGCTGTGCTGGTGTCTGGCTACGGACGGGGTTCAATCCGCTGTGCTGCAAAGGCTGAACAATCTCAATTGCATGAGCTGCACAGAAAAAGTCTTCTGTGTCCAGACTCTCATCGTGCATGAAAAAACTGGTTGTGGGGGTTCATCTCAGTGTCACTGAATTGCTGCTTTGTCAACAGATTGCAGATGTTGTGGATAAAGAGCTAGTTCAGCCCTTCGAGATCCTCTTTGAAGGAGTAGAGTACATTGCTAGAGCTGGGTGGACGCCAGAAGGAAAATAGTGCGTATGTTACTCCTGTCTCTGCTCAGAGGGTTTGGGGTGATACAGTCAGAAGCAGATTGTAGCGGTCTCTCTCTTTTTCCAGCTTAAACCTGCTTTCACTTTTACATTGCTACCAACTCGTTTGTGCAAAGGGGACCATTTTTCCAAAAGCCAAACCAGGCTCCTCGCTGTCTCTCTCCCTGGTCCCTGGCCCCGCTGCTTTGGTTTTGGGCACTCGCAGCCTTTGGTGTGTGTGTCCTCTCAGCGTCCCTGTGAGAGAGAGTGCAGTGCTATTGTCCCCATTTTACAGATGGGGAACTGAAGCCCAGAGAGGTTAAGTGAGAGGTCACGCAGGAAGTCTGTGGCTGAGGAGAGAAATGAGCCCAGTCCCCCAGGCCCTAGGCTAGAGCCCTAACCACTGGACCATCCCTGCTGACCAGACTTACTGATCAGAAAAACTGCTGTAAGTGCTACTTACATTTGCATGTCATTTTAACCCTGTAGATGATGTAGTACAGCATTTCTAACAGAAGCTTCTCCAAAGGGGTTTTTCACCAAAAAATGTTGTCCAGCCCTGGCACAGCTGCCCAGGGCAGTGGTGGAGTCCCCATCCCTGGAGGGAGTTAAAAGCCATGTAGATGTGGCACTTGGGGACATGATTTAGTGGTGGGCTTGGCAGTGCTGGGGGAATGGTTGGATTTGATGATCTTCAAGGTCTTTTCCAACCTAAATGATTCCATGATTTTCCAGATTTGCACTCCTCCAGTTTTTGAATCTAAAGATGACTTTCACATTTTCAGGGTTTTTTTCCCCCTCAAATGTGGAAGAAATCCAGGGACACATTTGTTACATGATCCTGCTTTTTGCAGGATTATTGTTAGAGCTACATGCAAAACCATCAGAATATGGCAGGGCCTGCTGCCAGTCCATTGAGGTGCCAGTGTTATTCTCTGCCAGGTGTAGGTTTAAAGCAATAGTATTTTTACAAGCATCCTGAAATTTCAATTGAGATTTTTCTGCTTCATTATTCCCTCTGATTTTTCTCTTCTCTTTCTCCCTTGAAGCACAATTCAAATCAGGGAGAATGGAACGAATTAAACTTTTGAACCTGCAGTGCTTATGCAATATTGAAATGAAGTGAAAATGGTTCTTGTGTTGTGGAAGAAATTTGTTTATGTGGGTGAAATTTTGCACGTGACTTTGTGCTTAATCTGCAGTCGAACATTCCTGGCTCCACCAAAATGCCTGGTGCTAGTGAGTGTCTGCTGAGATTTTCAGGCCTGTGTCATACTCATGGTTGCATGTTATTTTCTCTAATATCTGTCTCCCCAACAGCATCTGGTCCATCCTGCTGGATCGCTCCCAAACTCGGCTGCAGATAGTCCTGATCCCTCCTGCATTATTCATCCCCACAGAAGATGATGCAATGGAAAGGCAGAAACTCATCGATGCTGTCCCAGATTCTGTTACACCTTTCATTATTTATGAAGAGACAACAGACATCTGGATAAATGTAAGAATTTGAATTTCAACCTTCTCTGACAGTTTGTAGCACTTGAGCAACCCCGGTGTTTTTTGTGCTGCCTAAGAGAGGGATCCCACTGTGCAAGTTCTGTGCATATTCTGTGCTTCCTGCTGTTAAAAACAGTATGTAGAGAACAGGAAGATTTGGGATGTGAAAACAAGAGCTGCTTTGCTTGAGGCTGCACAGTGTTTAGAGGCAGGAGCAGAGCCCAGGGCTCTGGGGGTCCTGGGCACCCCCTTGCCCACAGTGTTACTGACACTCTCCAGCTTCTTGGTGCTGGTTGTTCACCACCAGATTAAATATTCTTCAGCCAACAAAGATGTATCAAGATGATACTGGGTGAACAAGTCCTGAGAGTCTGCTGACAGGCACTAACTCCCTCCTGAACTGCTATTTCTGGTGAAATAGATTGGGGTGTGACGTTGTGGCAGGTGAACTGCAGGGCCTGTGCTGGGACCACACACTGGTGTGCCTGGTTACTGCTGCAAAAATGTGTGCCCCTCCTCACACTGCTGCAGATACAGATCCAAGGATCAAAGGGAATGCCATTGGAGGTGTGCCTGGAGCATCAATCACTGGCAGGTAGCTGGATCTTTCAGCAGAGAGCATTTGCACAAAGCCTTCCAGTGAATGGTCCCTATAGAGTGACTGCCCTCTATGATACCAGGTTTTCTCCTTAGCAGTGGTGTCGTGGTTTCAGGATGGTGCAGTGAGTTTTTCTTCCTCCAGTATTTTTACTGGCTGGAGTGGTTTTTGACTGGCAGCTCATCCTGTGCAGATAAATGCTCCCAAGTCCCTCAAAGGGTTTTCCCTTGAAGCAAGAGTTCTTGATGAGTGGGAAGATGATGTGAGCTCATCTTTCTTTAAATAACCCTTCACTTGAGGGCTTGCAGACAGCACGGGACAGAGATCTGCAGGGCTGGACCCACCCCTGTGACCAAGCTAGAAAGGCAGGTGCAGAAAAACTTCATTAGTTTCGGTGACCACCATATAGAGTTAGACTGGCAAAAAGCTGGAGCTGTGGGGATGTGGCACTGGCTCCAGACCCCCCCAGCTCAAAGTGTAACTGGTTCTCCCAGTAAGGGACAGTGCTGCACCCAGTTAGTCTGGACTGTGTGGTGTGTGTTGAGCACCAAGAGGAAGGTGTTTTGTGTGACTGATTACAATAACCCACTGCTCTGTCTCCACA
Source organism: Neopelma chrysocephalum (assembly GCF_003984885.1). Lineage (NCBI taxonomy): Eukaryota > Metazoa > Chordata > Aves > Passeriformes > Pipridae > Neopelma > Neopelma chrysocephalum. The sequence continues at coordinate 12,775,033 of NW_020897736.1, read as the reverse complement.
GATCCACGATATCTTCCATGTTTTCCCACAAACCCAGGAAGATGAGATAGAGTTCATCTTTGCCTCCGAGTGCAAAACAGGATTCCGGCACCTGTACAAAGTCACCTCGGTGCTGAAGGAGAGCAAATACAAACGGTCCTGTGGAGGCCTCCCTGCCCCCAGTAAGGGAAATTATCCTTTTGCTTTAGTTGGGCATTTGCTGCTGCCTGGTGAGGAAATAAATGTCCTTCCAGCTGGCGGGAATTATTATCTTATTGGAAACTTCTGCTGTTGTCCAGGAAAGTGCTTCCCTGTACAGTCATTCCTCTTGAGCAGAAATTCTTCTGTTTTCAGCATGCATTAGTTTTAACCCTGACCCTTCCTTATGGACTAGAGGGAAAAGTTTCCAAAAACCAGATGGGGAAAAAAGCTGCCTGTGATACTGTGAGACTTAGTTGGCTTTTCCTTGTCACTACTGGGGTTTGGTCTTACTCAGATGCAGGATGTCACTGTGTGCAGAGCTCCCAGAGTGACTTTTCCACAGCACGTGTCCTTTAATTCACAGTTTCATGCTGTGATACTTAATTTACTTGATGTGTGTTAAAGGCACTTACTGAACTCTGCATGCACAAAAAATGCACCTGATTTTCCTAGAGGTCCTAGTTTCATGCAACTGTTGGTGGGTTGTTTTTTCCCAGGTAGCCTTATATCCTGGGTGGATTAGATTTCTCTGAATGCATACGACCTTTTTTCTTGTTATATCTCCCTCATTCTAAGGGAAATTAAACTGTCTTAGAAAAGCAGGGTTGTTCCCCACCCTGTTGCAAAATTGCCCATTTTTTGACACTTCACGTTCCCTTTGCCCACCCATTTTTTCAGTGTAAAACTTTTATTTCTATGCAAGTGACAAAATACTTTAAAAAATGTAAAAGTAAGTCCTGTGAATCCTTTGACATATATTTCACAGAATGTTAAGTAGCCCCAGCCCTGACATTGTCTGGGGAGCTGGCAGAGCTGGGGGTCTGCTGCAGGTTGCTCTTGGGCTTAGTTCTAGGAAAAAAGCTTGGGAAGAAGAAGCATTATTGTGACCATGTTTTGTAAAAATTTAAAGTGTAAAATCTCTTTATATTTGTTATTTGCAGGTGACTTCAAGTGCCTCATCAAAGAGGAGATAGCGATTACCAGTGGGGAATGGGAAGTGCTTGGCAGACATGGATCCAACGTAAGCCCTGCTCTTCCTGCACAGATATCCTGCCACACACACTGCAGGGAGATGGGCTCTTGGAGGGATCACTCTAAATCCATTAATCCTGTCTGGTTTTAGCCAGAATACTCAGTGTTTCTGTTCCATGTAGCTTGTCAGCTTGCACAAGGAGGGAAGGAATGCTCCCCAAACTGCTGCTCTTCTAGCTCTCAGCTGGATGAATTCTTTGATCATTTGAATCAAGCAGCAGCTCACATAGAAGTGTTTTACTGGTTTGGACTTTGTAAAGGACTTGGAAATCCTTCCTAGTAGTTAGAAATGGGATTGGGGAATGATATGTGCAAGTTGACCTGAGTTTGAATCTGTTCTGCCTTCTGCTGTCCCTCCAAAAGAAGGGACAACGGAGAAATATTTAATATAGCAGGGAGCTGCTGCCTTGATTTCCTTCTGGGCTGGTTTATATCCTACATGATTTGGGAAAGGATCTGAAGAGTGTGGAGGTGACAAAAAATGGGGGACAGTTATTTAGCAGAGCAAACAATAGGGGAGACTGGGAACAGCAAAGAACCTACATGAGAGAGCTGATCAACCAGGTGTGAAGTGCAAACTGTGACAGAGTTGTGGACAGTGAGAACAGTCATTTGACTTATTCCCTGCAGGTTGTTGGGCTCCGACTCAACATTATGGAAGTGGGCCTGGGGGGAGACGTGGAGGCAGAAGAACTGGGTATTACTTTGACAAGGAACAATCTCGAGGGATGTGTTGTCTGTTTTGCTTCTGACAGATCTATGTGGATGAAGCCAAAAAACTGGTGTACTTTCAAGGCACAAAAGACTCACCTCTGGAGCATCACTTGTACGTTGTGAACTACGAGAATCCCGGGGAAGTGAAGCGACTGACAGAACGTGGATACTCCCACGCCTGCTGTGTCAGCCAGGTCTGCCTGGGGGTGCTCTGCCTTGTCACCAGGCTTATCCTTCATCAGTCAGCAGCCAAGGCAGTATTTATGTATAACAAAAGCACATTTTATGCCGTGTTGTGGGCTCCTGTACGTTGTACAGTCAGTGTGTAAAACTACCCTGGAAACCAGATTTGACGTCCCAGTTCATTGCTCTCCAGGTCACTTCAGGCAAGAGGAGACAGGATGAATTGTGGGAAACTCTTTGAGCCTGCCTCTCTTTTTCTGAAGTGAGTTAGAGAGCAGTGACCAGAGGAGATGAGCCTGGGATAGCATTGGCTGGAGTTCCGAGCATCCAGCTGGGAATTCATTACCCAAAGGGAGGTGTGTGACCAGGTCCTCCTGCCACTGTTGGCTTTGTAGTGTTAATATGAGCCTTGTCAAGGACTGTAGCGTTTCAGAGTCAAAAGTGCTCAGGCTTCCTACCTTAATTTGGTCCATAAGCATCTTCTGAAAGATGTAGATGCAGAAAGAAATGTTCAGTTTTACTTCTGCCTCTGCACTGAGGAGTTCAAGACATGCTCTTTTTCTCCCCAGGACTGTGACATGTTCATCAGCAAGTACAGTAATCAGAAGAACCCCCACTGTGTGTCACTGTACCGGCTCACAGGGTCAGAAGATGATGCAGCTCACAGGACAAAGGAATTCTGGGCTACCATTTTGGATTCAGCAGGTAGTGGCATGGATGAGGAACGGGAAAAGGACAAGCAGGGTCACAGGATGAAAGATAACCCCAGCATGTGCTTGCTTGAGATTTGCTCTTGTTGTGGGTGACTGGACTTTTGTCTGAAACTCACCCTTGTGTGAGGAGTTCTTGGAATTGCAGGAGGGACATTTTCAGCTCAGCAACAAATGGGTGTAAACAGACCGTGAAGGAATTTAGATGGAAAATACCAAGTTTTAGCTTAGGGAGGGATTTAAGTGCACTCATTTACGCTGTGCAATGTGTCTGTTCACAGGTGTGCTCCTGGGAAGGGGTGTGCACCTCTTAAACAGTGTGTGCTGCTGACTGCTCCTGGGATTGTGGGACAGCTCTTGGGCTTTGTTTTCCGTTGTGTTTCTGTTCCCTTTCATCTCGCTTTCCCTAAAGCATGCTCCATATCCTGTGCTTTCCACTTACTAATGTGTGAGTCCTAAGAGAGGTTAGGAAGGGACAGGATACCTGTAATGGCTGTCAGGGGAGAAGAGTTACTGTTGTTTGCAGGAGAGCAGGGATGGGAATGTGATAGGGCTGAGAAAGCTCACCTAGGGCTGGGGCATTCCCTGTCTCTGTCTAGACCCAGCCACATCCACTGGAAAGCACGGGAGAGCTCTGCTGGGATTGCAGTGAGACTGGTGACAGGGCAGGGCTGAAGCAGAGCTGTGTTATTCATCCATTCCCTGTTAAACCAGGCTCTCTGTTCCCTCCCATGGCAGGCCCTCTTCCCGATTACATTCCCCCTGAAGTGTTCTCCTTCGAGAGCTCCACGGGGTTCACGCTGTATGGAATGATGTACAAACCTCACAACCTGCAGCCTGGGAAGAAGTACCCCACTGTGCTCTTCATCTATGGAGGCCCTCAGGTGAGTGGTGAGCAGGGGGTGGGCTGGCTGGGCCACTCCTGCTCTCCTACAGGAACAGTTCCTGCTCCATGCTGAGGGCAGCATGTGGCATTTTGCCTGTTTGGTGCGTGGCTGCTTGGCCAAAGGTCCTGTAAGGAGTCAGGATTTCCAGGTCTTGGGCTGAGGCACTGCCCCTTGTCTGAGAACAGCAGCAGAGATGGAACTGGGGGAAAGGGGAGTCAGGTAGTCCCTGTGCCCAGTTCTATCTCCCTTTCCTCTCCAGGTACCTCAGTTCAGCTCTTCATACCTGTGACACAGAATGGGGGAAGAGAGGTTATTTCATAGCAGGGAGAGGGAATTCAGCGGGGAGTAGGGATCTTAAAACCTTTACATTATAAAAATATAAACCATTTAAAGGAAGGGAAATATAAATAAAATCAGAAGTTGGATTAAGAGGTGACCTCTGGATTCTGATTCATGTGTGGTTGTGCTGCTCTTGTATTCCAGGTACAGCTGGTGAACAACCGGTTCAAAGGAATCAAGTATTTCCGACTGAACACTTTGGCCTCCTTAGGCTATGTTGTGGTTGTCATTGACAACAGGGGCTCCTGCCACCGAGGGCTCAAGTTTGAAGGAGCCTTTAAATACAAAATGGTAAGTGGAGCTCTGAGTTTGGCTCTGGGCTCAGCCAGAGGTGGGTCTGAGTCCCAGTGTTACCTGAGCTGAAGCACTGGTTTGGTGCAGGTGCCCAGGACTGCCTGGGTTTGGGGACAGGAACTGGGTATAGGTGAGATTTGAGGGAGGAAAGGTGCTCAGTGTGGGAAAGACAAAATGTCATGGGTCTGTGAGGTGTGAGGAAGCTCCAGCTTGGCAGCCCTGACACACAGTGGCACCTAAGGGGGGCTGTGACTCCCACCAGCTGCAATTTGCAGGACACTTCCATTCTCAGCATGGGTTACTCTTTAGCAGCAAAGCTCTGGAAGTGGTTTCCTTGGGAAATCCTGGGAATGAAACTGTTTCCCGTAACTAGCAGAACTTGCCTTTGTGCCTCGCAGGGGCAGATAGAGATCGATGACCAGGTGGAAGGGCTGCAGTACTTGGCATCGCAGTACGACTTCATCGACCTGGACCGTGTCGGCATCCACGGCTGGTCCTACGGAGGATACCTCTCCCTCATGGCTTTAACACAGAGGTCAGATATCTTCAGGGTATGTTCATGCATTGAGTACTTACTCTGGTGGTGCAGACAGAATTTTTCCTTTTGTTGTGTGACCCCCCTGGGTGTTCACAGCACAAAGACCTTGGAGCTTGCTCTGGACACGTGAGGGCACAGTGCAGTTTCTTCAAGACTCTTCTATTTGGGTGACTTCAGAGAGAAGTTGCTTTTCTAGCAAACATTTATTCTGTGGTATTTCTAATTAGGCTTCCAGGCTTTGGTTATTTTTTTGGTATTTCACAGACAACAGATCTAGAAATCCCTGCACTCTACCTTTGGGCAGAACGCATTTGCCATTCAAGAAGCCTGGCATGCAGAGGAGTGGGGGGCTGTTGGGGTAGGCCAGTTTTTCTGGAATATCTGAGTCTGTTCTCATGAGCTGGGGTGAGGAGGAGCAACTGTTCCAGTCAGCTGAGCACAGATGGATATTCCCTCTCTGGATCTGTGTAAGAGAGCTTGAAACTGTTGGACTGTTGAGCTTGCAGTGACTTAGCAATGCTGGTGTAGCTCCACCAATCTCAGGTCACCTGTGCTGAAGGTGCCTTAGACAGTCTCAACTGCTGCCCACTTTGTGCCAGCTGAGCTCTTTGTGTTGTGAACCTGGTAAGGGAAACCATCCTGCTGAAAAACAACACCTCCTTCTCATCCTCCTCCCTCTTTCCTGCCCTGAGAGGGTAGTCCCTTTGCAGACAGATCTATTCCCAGATCAAATTGCCTGTGGTGCTTTGTAGCAGTGTGCTCTGAAGCAGCCAGGAGGGCAGGCTGGGGCTGGGGAGAGGTGCTGAAATCCTTGTGATTGCCTGACTTTAGACCACTGTAATAAATGTCCAGACTGCGTTTGGGCACATCTCAAAGGCAGAGATGTGGGAAGAGCTGGATATTGCTCTCGGGGTGTGTTTTGTACTTTGTGGCTTGCTCTTGCTTTCTCCAAGTCCGACCTTAATATTACTGGGAGGTTTAATGATTATTTGTCTCAATCCATAATGATTGTTATATTTTTACTTTTAAAAACGCTTATCTTGCAAAGGGGGATTTTGGGGTCTTCCTGTGGTTGTTTCTTTTGTCTTGTGGGTCTTTTTTTCCACAAGCCTCTCTGCAAGCTGGTGGTAGCGGAGTCCTAGGGAGCCGTCATTCCCAGTTTCTGTTAGATATTCAAAAGAACCTAAAAGCACAAAAATCCACAAAATCCACGTCCGTCAGCAGCCCTTGCAGGTGGTTTTGTTTCTGATTTATCTGTAGGATCTCCCTGTGTTCAGCACGTGTGGGTCATAGCCCAGTCGTGCCACATGTGAACTGAGGGAGGGAGGGCACTGCTTTGCTTTTTCCACAGTTAGAGCAGGATAAAGCTGGGGGAGGGAGGGACATGCCCAGTCAGGGGGCTGGTGTTGTCATTGCCCTCTCCTGTGGAATTCCCAGGTGGCTGTAGCCGGAGCCCCCGTCACGCTGTGGATTTTCTACGACACGGGATACACGGAGCGTTACATGGGCCACCCGGAGCACAACGAGCAGGGCTATTACCTGGGATCCGTGGCCATGCAGGCTGAGAAATTCCCTTCTGAGTGAGTTTGGTTCTGCCTCTTGCCTTCTACTTTTCCCACCAGGAAAGTTCAAGCCCCACAGACACATTTTTATCTCCCTGTTCGTGGCAGTTGGGTCCTGGAATCACAAATGCTCGCATTAAATAATAATTAAAAAAAAATACCAATACCCAGCACTAATAAACTTAATACTGGAATGAACATTTGTATAATTACAGGCCATTCCATGTAATCCCTTTCATAGTAGCTGTAATTAAAGAGTATCTTTTATGTGTAAAGAAATGGCAAACATATCTTCAGCTGTGATTAGCACTTCAGAGCCACATTAAGTGGAACAAAAATTAGTTGATCAGGATGTTTTCTGCCTGTTCTGAGGCTATGTCAGCACAGCAGAGCAGGCTGGGACCAGGGGCTTTCTCACCAAAGAGCTGACAATCAGCAGTGTTAAGCAAGGTTTAAGTCCTTGCATTGTCCAAGCCAGGAAATATTGCTGAGAATAAATAAGATACACAGATAAAAGGTCTGACTGTGATACGCACATGCAGGAAGAACTTTCAGAGGAAGAAAGAATAAGTTTGGTCCATCCAGAGCAATTTACAACAGTGAAGTCACTGCCTTTAAATATTTTTTTTCCAAGGAGTGTTTTTGAAGGGATGTGTGTGGACTGTGAAATGACTGGGATGCTGCCTAGAACTGTTTGCCTCTTGCTTTTCCCAGACCAAACCGCTTGCTGCTGCTGCACGGGTTCCTGGATGAGAACGTTCACTTCGCACACACCAGTATTCTGCTCAGCTTTTTGGTGAGAGCTGGGAAACCCTATGACTTACAGGTAAGGCCAGAACCAGGGTGAAAAGGTAATGTGTCTGTCTTTGGGGAGTCCAGAACTGGAACTTGCAGCATGGCTGTGCAGGGCAGCTTGGAATTCCGGGATAAAACTGTAGCATTTGAGCCAAGCATTTGTTTAAAAGTAAGATTTTAACGAATAAACAAAAAAAATTGGGCAAATGAGCAGCTAAGGCTGCTCCCAAGGAGGTCTCAGTTGGGAGGCAGTGCAGGAGTGTTCATGCAGTGTGGAACAGAGTTATGGATTTAATTAAACCCTGCTGGTCAGGCAGGTGCAGCCCAGGTATCCCACACCACAGTGGGGAACTGGGAATGTCCTGATTGACAGGATGGCTCTGGGCAGGGGCTGCCTCTTCTCAACCAGGCTCAGCCCTGGATCAGGGGGTGCAGTGGGTTCTCTCTGGGTTCAGGCAGTGGAGGATGAGGTGTGTTAGCTCAGAGTTAATGCAGGGGGATTCCATGGACATTTGGAATGTGGCTCTGGGACGGGTTTGGACGTTGGTACCTGCAACTCTTGTGGATATCCACAACTTTATTTTCCATTTTTAGATCTACCCTCAGGAGAGACACAGCATCAGAGTGCCTGAGTCAGGAGAGCACTATGAACTGCACCTGCTGTATTACCTGCAAGAGAACCTGGGCTCTCACATCGCTGCCCTGAAGGCCCTGTGACCAACCCCTCCACTCCGCTCCACGGGCTGCGCTCCGGACAAGGAGGTGCAGGGAAGGAGAGCAAACAGGATGGAACGTTGCATTCTGGTGCCTGCCACACGTACACACATGTACACACACTCACAGACACTTTTTTTAAAGAAGTAAATTTGGTGCCATACAGGAAATTAAAGTACGGTGATTTAATAACTTCAAAGTTTAAGCTGTAAATAAAATCCACTGTCTGTGGTATAACACAGTACCATGGGTGTTCTCTGGGGGGAGGAGCTGAAACTGAAAATAATGTCCTTCTGCAGCACCAGAGCTTCACTTTTTAAAAGCATTATGACATAATTGATGTATTTTTACAGTGTATTCCTTGGTATCTTATTACATAATACTGGATGATTTGCTCACTACACAGCAGGATTTTGTTTACCTGAATGGTTACAACTTGTATTAATTTTAAATGCTATCATATAGCTTTTATGCTTCATGAGGGGGATGTGTCTCACTCCTTAGAAGCTGGTCACAAGTTGGACACATCACCTATCTAGATGTTAATTGTTTTTTAAGAAGAAAGACTTTTAAGCTTCCTCCTAATGAATTTAAAGTTTGGATTCAGTTCAGTTGATGCCAGGTTCGTTGATTCCTTCTCCCCCAGGATAAATCATTCTCTTTTCTTCCAGCAGCTTGAGATCCTATCCTGATTGTACTTGATTTCAATGGGGAAGTGAGTTGATATTTTACTGTGATATGGACATAACAATCTTATATTCTGAGGTGCAAACTAACTTAAGTCAAAGAGCTGAAACTCTGTAAATTTTAAAACAAGCTTCAAAGTGCATCCCACTGACATTTTTCCCTGATGTTCACTCTGGAGCTGGGTTTGCAATACTCTTTCCTTACCCTCACATCAGCATGATATAGGCATATGCATCCTGTTAGGATTTTAAAATTCAATACTCTTAATTCCAAGGTCTGCAGAGGATATGGGGCAATATGAACTGTTCCATAGAATTTTCTGCTGTATGAGGGACTTTTTCCCAGGCTCATGCTCTGTCCAGTCCCCTGTTCCTGGGTCTTTTCTAGCACTGCTCTGTAGCATGATGATGATGCTGATGCTGTCTCTGAGAACCCCTTTCTGTGCAGCTTCAGGTAACCCCACAAATCCTCGAGGGACTGCAGTCCCAGTGGCTTTGCTGGTGAGGTTTTAACTACACAGCAGGCTTGGCTGAAAAGCATAAGGGTGTGAGGGCACTTTTAACTGGCAACAGGTCGTTTAGGATAGAAATCCATAGCAAAATGATTCTCTTTAATCCAGGAAATTCCACCCCTGGGACTTGCCTCTGAGACTCCGATAAGTTTTAATGGTTTTCTTAGAAACCCAAGAACTTCCTTTTCTTCCTCGTTTGGTGCTAGAGAGGAGCAGAGCACAATTTTCTTTTCATCTGCTGAAAATCTGGAATCACTCTCGGTGTTTACGCTCTTAGTACTCCACATGTTGTAACCTTGTACTTCCCTTGATTTTTGTGCTGTTCAGCTCAATCCCGAAACTGGGGGATTGAACAGAGTCTGGCTGTGTCGGATCAAACCGCATCGTTTTCCAGTTAAACTGCTGGCCTTGGGCACCAAAGCAGTGGGAGCTGGTGCACTTACACGGTTGTGAAATCCCTTTGTGAGAACAGGATCTGGGGTTTGGGACACACAGCAGAGCCGAAGCCAACAGGCCTGCAGTGAGGGCGCGTTCCCTCCGCAGCGGGGAGGTTCAGTTTGGGCTGTTTGCTGGTTTTCAGACCACATTGATTGTAAATGGATCAGTTAAAATGCCACTGGCAGGTCAATAACGGGTTTATTTTGGGAAGGGCATGGCAGGGAAGGAGCCCAGCTCCTGGAATGTCTTCTCTCATTGGTTAATTGTGGCTGAGGCAAAGGCAGCATCCCACTGGTGTGTGCTACAGTCAGCACTGAGAGAGGAGAAACACAACAGTGAGTGGAGACAAGAATAAGCTGTTCCTCTGGAATTCCATTGTGTTCCCAATGTGTTTATGCTGTATTATATATACATATATCTATATCTGTTCATATATACATATATGTATAAAATTACACGTGGATGGTATCACCTTTTCCAAGGTTGTTTATATTTTGTTCAATATTAAATTAACTTGCTTTTTTGGGGTGTTTTTGTTCTTTTTCTAGAGGTGATTACCCTTGAATGTAAATGTGTATGATTTTTAAGATGAAATCGATCCTTTTGTTTAAAAAAACAGAACAAAAATGGCCTTCATCAAACAGTGCTTTTTTTGGGAACTGAAGAACTGAATGTTATGCAAGTAAACCAGGCTGGGTTTGGATTTGAGGCAGAATGTGATTATAAGCGCTGACATATAACTTTTAATAATGCATCCTTCCACTGTTTTAAATATACACATCGAAAAGCTATTAAGGCACAATGTACTGTAACTGCTCTGTTTTGCAACATAAATTATGGATTCTTCCTTTCCCACCATTTTCTTTCCTTTTTACCGTAGTTAAGCACTTTAAGACCCCGTGCTCTCTTATCCTGTGGAAGTGCTGGAGGATTTATCACCAGAGTTTTGTAGTTCTTGCAGAAGAGATGCCTTAGATGAAGTCTGATTCCAGCTAAATTCCCAGTGAAGAAGGGCAAAGCCTGTTGTGATCGAGACTGCAGAGGTAGGAAGGTGTCAGTGCTGAGGGACTGTTGTATCCATATTTTTAGGGGGAGTGGTATTCCTACACTTCCTATGGTGAGGTGCTGGTCTGACCTTACAGTCCTGGAGATGGGAATGTCGCTCGAGGAGGTTTCCAGCCTGTTTGATATTTGGGATTATACTTTGTCACTTCCTGCATGTTAAAAAAAATCTCTTGGTTAATGTGAGTTTTCAGCAGAACTAGTGAGATCCTGGGGGAGCACGTGCGAGGGAGGTTGGAGGAGGAAGCCATCCCCATGGCTCCCAAACCAGAGGTTGGAATGTCCAACAGGACACCTGCTCTGAGCAGGAGCAGGACTGAGCCTTCCTTGGTAGTGGCACAGGTGTCTTTGAGATGAATGTTTTCATATATTTAAGGGTATATGTGAAATATGGGGATCTGAGTGCTGAGATACTGAATTGTTGTGTTGGTGCCAGCAGTTCCCTCCCTTTTGAGGTGCTTGGGATGGGTTGTGCTTGTTTCTGGTGGAAGCACGTTCTTTCACCCCATTTTAATGCAGCTTCCAGTGATGCCTCATGAGTGTGGGATGTGCAGAGCTGTTGGGTTTCACCCCTACCCCCTTTGTTTCCCATGGTCTCTTTTTATTCAGAACAAAGTAAAATTAGTACCTACCTACAACTGCTTATTTTTTACAAACTCAATGGAATAATGAGCTCAAAGCACCGAGTAAAGCTTTGAAAATAACTAACTTCATTATATTAGAATGGAAAATGCATTCCCTACTTATTAGTGGTGTTTGGGAATAGGCTATGGAAAAACTTTCTGAGCGGGATGGTGTGGTAATGCTTTAACCCTGGAGCACCTGCGTCTGAGACTGGGTGGGAAATCATGGGGAGCTCACAAACTCCCATCCCGGGCGTCCCAACCCATATTCCCTGCCAGGAGAAGTGGGGTGTGTTCCTGCTGTGTGTGTCCGTGTGTCAGACAGGCTGCTGGCATGTGACACCCAACTTCTGCCAAGGCAATAACCGAGTCTCAGTAACTGAAGCATCAGCCAGATGAGGACACTGCCTTGAGCTGCCTGTTTGAGTACCAGGGCCCTGTAGGGCCTTCCCATGTGCCCCTTTGGAGGGGGAAGAGAGATCTCCCTGTTTTTACTTGGCTGTTGTGCACAGTAGAAGTTCAGGTGTTTAATTTGAGAACATGAAGTGCCTGCTGTTTGCATTAACAAAATTGCATGTCTCACTCCAGTGGGTTTATTGGGCTCCCTCCCTCCCACCCTCCCGAGCTCCATGGCTTTTAATCATGTAAAGTGGAGACATTAGTTTTGCTGCGTTTTATTACAAAACCTTTGTTGCAATAAAGATGCTGCTAAATAAATTGAATTAAATGTTGGGTTTCTTCCTACCCTATTTTCAACTGTCTCTCTCCTTGATTTAGTAGAGTTTGTGTGTAATTAAATCTCCCCCCTCGTCGTGGGAAGGCAGCAGTGATGTGTGTTTGATGCACGTCGGGTGTTCCACAGAAGCATCTGCCATGTCTCCTGTCCCTTGTGGTTTGGGAGATGGATACCATTAGGATACCATCAGGAAGATCAGACATTTCCTTGGCATAACTCCGTTCCCTCTCCTGAGTGTTTCCATGTGAGTGCTGTTTCCAGCCCTCGGCAGCCACCAGCCGGAGCTGTCGCACTGGGGATGGCACGTCACAGGAGGTGACCCTGGAGTCAAGGCAGAGGGACACGGGGACCTGTGTGTATGGAATGGGCTCTCCAAGAGAAGAGATGTCCCTTCCTCCAGTCAGCTTGTGCTTGGCCTCCTCTGTGTCTCTGTGAGCAGAATGGGCTTGGCAGGCACCCCAGTTCCATGTAGTGCTGTCCCAAAAAGTGTGGGGTGGCTCAGTACAGTCACAACTCATGTTTTCACTCATTCCTGATTTTTCACCCAAGGGGAAGGATCCCCTGTTTCAGTGGGAGGGAAGCACTGGCATGTGCTTATTCCTACATGAGGTTCCCAGTTTGCAGTCCTTAGTGTGTTCATCCATGGAGGTTTCTGAGACCCAGGGGAAAGGAGTGAAGATTTAGCCTTTCAGGGCTGAAGTCACAGTTTATTTTTAGTGTTTGGGGTCTCAGTACTGGTCTGGGAGGGGGTAAAGGGAAAATCTTTCCTGGGAGAACTTATGGCCTGGGCACAATTAACCTTCTCTTCACTTTAGGGGATTAGTAACAAAACTGCAAATGGTAGCTGGGATTAAAGGGCTGCATTTTCCTCCCCAGCATCAAGTCTTTTCTCAGGCTGATCATCCTCTGGGCTGCTCCTGCCAACAGACCTGTGGACAACCAGTGCTGGTTCACCTGAGCTCCTCGACACAGGCACGAGCGTTGGCCCCACTGGGCTGCACGTCTCCCAGGGAATTCCCAATGCCGGGATTTCCTCTCTTGAAAGCAAACAGCAAAGGACTGCTCCAAGGTGAAAACCAACAGCAAGGAAATGATGGCCCAAAAACAGCAAGGTAAGAACCTGTGGGAGGAAGGAGCAGGGCTGGGGCTGCATCCTGCTCCCTCAGCACCTGGTGCTGTGCTGTTTGCATCCTGCATTGGGTTTTCATGCCAGAAAAAAAGCCCTTTTGCTTTTCCAACAAGGATATTTTGGACAATACGCTTTCACTGTTGCCCTCCCTCTTTTCCTTTTCTCCTTGAGATTTCATTGGAAATAGATGAGTAAATACCGTGTACATTCGTGTGGGAGCAGCGGTGGCTTGTGGTTTTATGATTTTCCCCCCAGCTGTGATTCATTGCTTTTTACATTTTTTAATCTATTCCCCGCACCCCCTCCTGCTCTCCCTGTCTCTGTGCAGCCCAGCAGCTGTCGTTATCAGTGAAATGACTTGACATTATTTTGCTGTACTTTGTTTCTATTCATTGATTTGTTGAATGAAAACTATTTATCTGGCACTGACACGCGAGATTGGAGCCTTTCAAGGAGAGGCAACTCTGTGGTATAATTTTGCTCCGAAATGATCAGAGCGGGAGCTCCATGTTAAACCAGCCCAGCTGAAATCCCTGCCCTGTGGTGGTGGAGGAAAAGCAGCAGCTGCACAGCCTACAGGGCTGGTTTATGGGAAAAGTATCTTTCCTTTCCCTGCCTGCCCCTGGGCAGCCCTGCTGGGGAAATTGGGGGTTGCTCTGGGGTGGGGATGCCGGGAGGTGCAGGTGGGGAGGCAGGGGCTGGGCAGCAGGTATGTGGTGTCTGACATTGGGGACCCCAACACCAGAAGGATGTGGTCCTATTGGAGTGAGTCTGGAGGAGGCCATGGAGATACTCTGAGGGCTGGAGCCCCTCTGCTCTGGAACCAGGCTGGGAGAGCTGGGGGGGTTCACCTGGAGAAGAGAAGGCTCCAAGGAGAGCTGAGAGTCCCTTCCAGGGCCTAAAGGGGCTCCAGGAGAGCTGGAGAGGGACTGGGGACAAGGGATGAAGGGACAGGACACAGGGAATGGCTTCCCACTGCCAGAGGGCAGGGTTAGATGGGATACTGGGAAGGAATTCTTCCCTGTGAGGGTGGTGAGGCCCTGGCACAGGTTTCACAGGGAAGCTGTGTCTGCCTCGTTCCTGGATGTGTCCAAGGCCAGGTTGGACGGGGCTTGGAGCAACCTGAGCTAGTGGAAGGTGTCCCTGCCCATGGCGGGGGGTGGACAAGATGATCTTTATGGTTCCATCCAACCCAAACAGTGTCTGATTCTGTGATTCCACGATTCTGTCTGGGTGCAGGTGAGTCATTCCCCTTGGCATGATGAACACAGCAGTGCTGGAGCAGTCTGGCCCTGCTTCTTTGCCTCCCAGCTTCTCCATCCCCTGTAAGCTCATCCCCTCTTTAATATCAGGCATCCAGCAAAACTCACCCTCTGGATCCCTCCTGGGACTCAGGAAGTCTGGAGAGAGGGTTGCACCTCTCCAAAAACAGGGGACAGTGGCTGCTGTGATTTTAGTTTAAAAAAAACCCAGACCTGGGCACTGCCACCTCAAATGCCAGAAGCTGGTTCCCTGCCAGCGCTGCTCAGAAAAATCCCATCTCCTTGGCGCCATCAATACCATCCGCACAGCTTGAAGGACACGTTTTGCCTGGGGAATACGCTCTTGTTTGAGGGATTCAGGATCCCTTTTTCCCACAGAGCTCTGGCTCCTTTCTTCCCGGCACAATCAGCCCTCTCGCCGCTTTTCTTGCCTTTTCTTCCACCGCTTTCCCACATTCTGTTCACACCTTCATGAATATTCAGAGGCCATTGGCCATATGAAGCTATTGAGGGCTCTTGTTAACACTCCTCCTAATGACATGCACCTTCAATAGAAAACAAAAACACAGATAAGAGCTTGTTAGCGCAGACCCTTGTTCCCCACCTAACAAGGTTTCCATTGACTCGGACACTTGTGGTGACACATTGCTTGCTCTCACTGTTGCCTCTTTTGATTTGCGACTGGCTTTTACCGAGGGGTGGGTTTTTTCCTTCTATTTTTTTTCCCTTCTTCCCCCCCCCTTTTTTTTTTTATTGTGCAGTTTTAAGCTAATTAAGAAGGAGGTCAGGTCTCCCCGAACAAAGGGGTGCAGCGGTACAATGCGCCTCGGGAGCGGCGTGCGGCCCGGCCCCGAGCCGCCCGTGGGCTCTGGGAAAGCTGCGCCGCGAGTGGCACGGGAAGAGCCGCAGTTGGGTCAAGAGGTGATTAAAGCTCTGAAAAGGAGCTCGGACCACCCGCCGCGGTTCCCAAGGGCTCCCCGGGGTCCCAGCCCGGCTGGACATCCGCGGCGGCCAAAGCACCGTGGGGTGACTCTTCCAAACTCGGCTTCTGCGAGGTGCTTCCAGTGATGCTGCCCTCAGTTTATGACCGTACCCAGAGAGCAGAGCCCCGCAGCCACATCCCCAGCGGCACCGTCTGCCACCGGGCTTTTCCCTGGGACAGGAATCCCGCCGGGCTCCGGCAACTCTTCTTTTCCCTCCTCCGGTTGTGCTTTGCCTCCCTCCCGCCGTCACGGCTCTGCTTTCATTAGCCGGGCCCACCCATTCGATAGCGAGAGATTCCTGGATTGTTGTTGTTGGTTTTTTTTTTTTTGGCCACACCTCATTATTCCTGCTATTATTAGGCTCTCGCTGCGTTGTTTGTCATCTTGTCAAGGCCCCGGAGTTTCTATGGATACTGGTCCCCTAAGTGGCCATGCTATCAATTAAGACAGCTCCGTGTCTGAACCCTTCCCGGGGACTTTGTGAAGATCCAGAGAGAATTTCCCTGCAGTGCTCTGCTCCTGACAGAGCTGCATTTTCCGTAACGACCGCTGGGTCAGAGCTCAGTGTATTCGGGTTTTCCAAGCCTCAGAGGCAGGACCCACCTGCTTGGCCAATAGAATCAGCTTGAGGGTGGTGGGGTGAATAATAAACCACCCATATATATATATATATATATATATATGTTTATGGCAGGCTGTAATAAATAAGCAATAATGAGATAACCATCATGGTGATGGAAATAGGAGACCAGTGAAAATAACTGGCATGGAATAACAGGATGTATGCTTTCTTTTGCTTTTCTGAGGCTCTCTAGGAGGAGGGAAAAGCCTCCTTTTTCCTTCTTCATGCTCAGCTTGAGGACAAACAACCGCGCAAAGCCGAGAGGATGGCAGGTGTTCCTTCTGAAAATGAGATTGCTGAAAGTTTCCAAGTAGAGCAATTGAAACTTGTTTTCCTTATGGAAAGCACCAAAAGCAAGCAAAATGAAAAGCACATTATTTTCAGTGGGAAAAGCAGGCAGAGGAAAATTGTGCTGGGTTGGTCGGGACTGGGAACAGGCTGAGCACAAGGAGCAGCACAGCAGTTTCTCACTCTCACCATTCCTTGCACACCCAATATGTTTCCACGGACAAACTGGCGTCACCTACTGACATTCTTTTGCAGATATTTTGTCTCTGTACCTGTACCAGCTCGGTTTTGCCCTCCCTGTGCAGGTGAGCAGGACAGAGGCACATTGCTGGAGCTCCCCAGCTCCCAGACAGCCACTTCATTTTCCTATTCCCATCTGCAACCATAAAATGTAGATATTTAATGATTTCTCAGAACTACCAGGAGGTTTGCAGCCTTTCAGCCAGAGAGAGACTGTTTGCATTTACTCTCTGGTGAGAATTAGTATCTGGGGGCAGGAGGCAGCGAGGGAAAAGGCTTTGATTTGGATTTGAGTTTTGGCTGGTGATTACGATTCTTTATATGCTCTAAACCAGTTTATCTCTCCCTAGGTGGACGTGTGCTGCCAGCAGGGCGATAATATCCATCGAGGGCCGCCCAGAGGTCCAAGGAATAAACTCATCTGTTATTAGCTAATACAGGGAAGTGATTCGATATGGGTCTCAGAAGCTGCAGTAGATAAATAGGATGATAAATGTTGGCATTAGCAGACGTGACTGACTCCTCTGTCTCTGTGATTTGGTAGTGCCCAGTAATTAAATAGTTGGAGTCTAATGTATTTTAAACTAGAGCCGCAGCCTGTAAATCACGGAGATTATGCTCTTCCCTGCTGTGCGCTCTCCGGGTCAGAGGAATTCCCACTCCTGAGCCGCAGCTGTCCATGGCCCCGGATGGGTATTGCATCAGTCGGGACCGGGAAAGGCAGCACTGCTGGGCCTGGGCTGTAAACCCATTCCCAGAGCCTTCCCATCCCAGCAGGGCATCGTCTCCAGCCCTGGAAGGGTCCCAGCCTGTGTCCTTTCCATCTGGGATGCTTTGCTTGTAGACGTGAAGCTGCTCCAGCCACAACTGAGGAGTCAACCCAAGTGATTTCCTCCCAAACCCTGTGCTGTGTGGCTGTGGGAGCATTGGCCCCTTGGGCTGGTTTTGCCTTCAGACATGATTTCCAGGGTTATTGTTTTCAGTGATCCCAATTTCATCACTGTATTTGCACCAAGGTTTAGTTTTCTTTGCAGCCAGACCTTGTGCTAAATTAAAATGTTTTGACTCTTTGTTTTTTATAGAGGTTGTCCAAGAAGGAAACCCAACTCCTCCCAGAGCAGCTTGAAGCTGTGGTTGAACTAAAAGTGACTTTTTCTCTTTATACAGAACTAATTTTTTTCTCACCTTTTAGTGGCCAGAGCTGACTCTTCTGCTGGAGGTTGGTTGTATTACACAGAATTTCTCCATTAGCAGGGGACAGATTTAAACATTTCCAATCCATTTAGCCATTTTATACCTTTTAACACCATTCCTGGATTAAAAAGGAATGAAAAGCTCAGGCTTTCACTGGGAAATTTCTCTCTGATAACTGGCCACACATTCAGCAGACATGGCTTTACCAGAGCCCTACTATGATGGCCCTGAAATGCTGTCTGGACCCATAGCTGGGATAAAACCTGTCCCCACTCTTCCTGCATATAATTATTTTTAATAAAATCTATTTGTACCTCAAATTCTTTCCTCTTCCAAGTGTTTTATACTAAAAAACTCTGCTATATGTTATGGTTATGGTCTCTGAGTCCTCCTGCTGCTCTGCACTCAGCAGCCACGAGAAACTTTCCTCTGAGGGGAAGGATAAAGATGAGTTCTCCTGTTTTAGCTAAAATAGACGTTTCTCTACTCTTTTGATTAGTAGAAGGTGATGATTTTCACCCCACAGCCTGAAGCAACCACTAATGTTGCTTTCAGCAAGATCAGCAGCAGTTTAACGACTGGTGAGCAGGAGTTATTGGAGAGGAGTTGTGTTTTGGAAAACATAAGGTATAACCTTCCCCACTGGGCTTCCCAGGGAGTTGGATCATCTGTAAATCATCCTGTGGCTCGATTTTTTCCATAGGCTGTTGTTGTTTTGCCTTCCAGATTATTTTTAGCCTGTCTGTTCCAGGTACTGCTGTGGCACACGGCCCACGCAAACCCGAGGCACTTCACCCTGGGAAGGGTCGGGTATTGGCTGCCATTGGAAGTCAAAGGACACAGGGACCTTGAGACTCTCCTGGCTCAGTGGTGGACTGTGGTAGGGTTAAGGATCATCCCCCTTTCCAGGTCCCACTGTAAGTCCCTTCTTTCCATGCTGTTGTGCCTCTCTGTGCTCCATCCTTTGAACAGGGGCTGCTCCTTACCTTGCACGTGGGACCTCGCGGGTGGGATATTCTGTGGGCTGTGCACAAACCAAAGGGATAAAGTTTTCCAAGCTGTTGCTGAGGGTTTGAATGAAGGAACAAGTGAGCTCGTGGCTGTTGGACCAGAGAGGCTGTTAGGTTCTGAGCATGGAGCCACAGAAAAAAGATATCGGGAAGTGTTGGTGTAGAGCTGGCAGAGCTGCCCAACGGCAGCTGGAAGCTTTTCCCATGATGAAACATCTCTGGAAGAAATTAATTCCCAGTCCTGGATGACCTAAAGTCCTAAGAGTTGAAGAAGAATGAAAATGCCCCAATCCCTGAAGCTGGAATTTTAGGTTTCCTCCAGTCTGGTCCCCTCCTAACCAGAGCCCCACCTCCTGCAGCAAATGATGCCTCTGGTTGCTAAATGCTGAGAAGTTACTCAAAGCAGAGTGGTGTGTGGAAAGCAGTAGAAGCCACCTGATCTGATTCCAAAGGGATTGGGATGTTTTTAGTCAAGTGAGGTGATAAATGGAAAATGCAGCTGGATGTAGATGAACACAAAATGATAAATTATGGGCAGCGAATGGAAAGGGTGGAAAGCAGCAGGGGCACATCAAAGGTGGAACAGCCAGAGGGGAGGCAGGGGTTGCAAAAAATCTTTGGAGTAGTGCAGATAAGACTGGATGAATGGAATAAAGTACCCCCAGACCCTGCTGTACATCAGCACAGGGCTGGGAGGGTTGCAGAGGTTTCCCACGTACACGGTCAGCCCAGGGCTTTGCAGCAGGGACAGGGACTGTGGCCGTGTCCGAGGAATTGCTCCTTACAGCCCCTTTGCTCTGGCACCTCTTTTAAAATAGGAATGATGGGTCATTACTGCAAATGTGCCGAGTTAATTCATTGGGTTTGTGTGTGTGAGTGGCAAACAGGAAAGCAAAGGGGTTCAGGTTTGCCTGCAGCCACCTTTTATGGTCCAAGCAGCCAATTTTCTGTGTAGCTATAATAAATCACGGCGACAGACACACAGGATGGTGTTGTCTTTATGTAATTATTCCATAAATCGCCCCATTTTCTCCCCTAGAAAGCCCTCCCAGTCCATTCCCTTTTATTTGCTGGAGTAGGTTGGTATCCTGAACACAATACAACAAATGCATTTGAAGAACTTACTTTGTAAGCAAAGGGTGAGGAGAGGGAGCCTGCTGCTGTTTCCATCACGGCTGTTTGCTCCAAGGGGGATTTGCAAAGCAAGGGAAACAACCTTACAGCTCGGGAAATCGAGCGTGAACTCCAGGGCTGAAGGGAAAGCATCTCCCTGAAAAGCCAGTCAACACAGAGCCGAGCTGCCAAAGGCAGGATGGGTGAGGGCACGGGGAGAGGGGCTCTCCTCCTCCTTCACTCAGCTCTTCGTTTCACGGGGCTGAGGGTTGAAGGTGCCTCCTGTGCTCCTTGTATTTAGCTCCCACCCTGAATTTTGAAATCCCTCGCCATGGTGACAAAGGGAAATTTTTGCATCTCTGACTTGTCCCTGTGCAAGTGACATTTTAGGGCCCTTTGGCTTTCCAGTTGCTGTAGACGGTGCCATCGCTCAGCCCGGCAAAGTCACCTCTCTGAGCGGCATCTTCCAAACCATCTCGGCTCCTTCCTGCCCGGATTTGCTCTTAATTCTCTTATTCCTTTCCCATTCCCATCCCCTGGCTAACTATAGTTCCAGGCTGCTTAGCTGGAAGCACACAGACCAGGGCAGGTTCTGCCTGCAAGGAGCCAGATAAACTATTCTCCTGTGGGCACTCGCAGCTTTAAAACCCCAACAATTTGTGTACAGCGACACTTTGGGGACCTCTTGGCTTGGCTGGTGTTTTGATAACTGAGCTTGTGCTGTTTCTCCCTCCCTCTGCCCTGTAGAAGATAGTTTTTTAAACAATACAGCAAGTGGGAAGGAAAAAAACAAGACAAGACCTTTTCCCAATAAGGATATAAAACTTCCATCAAACTGGCTGTGTCACTAGAGACCCAAAGCTAATAAGTTGATCTTACAGATGTATAATAAACTCATTTATTAGATTTTTATTTTAAGAGTTGGTGGTATTAATTAGATTGATATGGCCCATAAATCACTTGATTTGGCTGAGCCCTCAGATACTTGTAATTTAAATTAATACAAGTGCAGCTTAATTAACCTGATTAAATCCTGGGACAAGCGAGGCACTGTTTGCAGCATCCAGGAGTATATCCTGGGGAAAAGGAGTATTTTAAGTTAAAGGCCCAGGTTGGCTCAGCTGGTGAATCAAGGTACAAGAGTGGAGCTGCAGAAGATGCAACACAGAAAACAGCTACTCTGGCTCTGCCCTGAGACCTGGCAAAGCTCAACACAGCTTCAGGGCCAGGAGGGGCTGAACCGCTCTGGTTTTGGGGAGTCCTGATCATCTTTCATCCTTTGGCATCAGTAGATGAATTCTCAGAAGGTGAGTTTGAAGCATTGGTGAGCATAAACCACGACCTGATCTCCTTTGTGGTCACTAGCTTGATTTTTTTTCTCCCTTCGGTGCTGCTGAGAGGAGATGATGTTTCTTTCCAGGAGGGAATAATCCATGAATTGGTTCTTCCTTGCCCAGAGGACTGGGTCCCTGGCAGCAGCTGCCGTGTTCCCCAGGCCATGAGCAGACCTGGACAGGGGACAGAGCGTGCTGAGGTGGAGGTGAGTTGGTGTGTCCCATCCAAGACATGGCTCTGCTGTTTCCTTCCCATCCCCAGTATTTCCCTCTGGTGATGTTTCTGGGTACAGGATGGCGGTAGTGTGGGTTTCATTGTGGATGGAATGCACCCTCCTGTGGGATACACACTGCAGGGTGCTCTGACAGCGGTGCACCCATCTGCTTCCCAGCCTCGAGGGTTCCTAAACCTTCTCCAGGTGGGTAACACCAGCTACACCACTGGTCTTTCCATCTAGTTTTTCCCATCATGCTCTTGGCTGACAGCTCCCAAAATTGATGTTCCCTGCCTGCACAGCCCAGACAGCTGCCATGTAGCCTTCTCCCTATGTTTTTGCTAATTTGCCTTCATCTCGAGTTTAAGTGAGCTCCTCTATGGATAAGAGTGGAATTCAGACCCTGTGGCCTGCCCTAGGTTTCTCTGTTGCCCACAGGCTGTCCATGTGGGATGGTGGTGCAGGTCTGGATGAAAACCCTTTCCAAGGATACCGTGGTATGTTCAGCAACAAAGCACCAGCCCAGGGCTTGTGCAGCCGCAGGTTGTTTCTGTTCGAGTATGGACACCATAAAATATGTTTTCCTTAAAAGCAGGAGATAATGCTATTACAGCACTTGGATTAATCTAATATTCTCCTTCATCTTCAAAAGAGAATTGCCTAAATTGCCAGAGAGAGGCACATTTTATGAGCCCTTCTTAAGGGCTATCAATCAAACCCTCCAAGAAAGGGCACTGATGCCCTTTGGTCGCGAGAGGGGAATCGGATTCCCCACGGCTTTGCTTCCAACCCGCTGCAGCCTTCCCATGTAATCGCTGCCTCACAAATGGTCTGGCCATCATTTTCTGCTACTGGTCCAGAGAAAAAACCCACATGGAGGAAACCTGTAAGAAGAGAGGGAAAACAGCCCAATTAAAGGCAATGATCTCTTAGCTCTCTGCCCTCTCTCCCACCCGGATGAGGCAGATGTAAAACAATAGCTTTATTTGTGCAAGTTTTAATTGGGTAGTTCAAAGGAAGCAGCGGAGGCTCTTTTGATCTCTTGGTGTGTTTGAATGCCACGTTGCAACGGTGCCTGCTGGCCACGGCAGTGACCTCTGGTGTTAATTAGTGTTTATCTGAAATCGAATTAGCCCACAATTGGGAGAAAGCAGAGCGAAAACCAGGGGATAAGCAGAGATTTGTGCGGTTCTCAGTTAGAGGTAAAAGCAGGTCTGCTGGAGCTGACGTTAAAATAACTCTGAGAACATTAGGTTTTCGTTTTGTTTTTCTAACACTCTTGGTCAGATGGTCCCATTTCTCTTCCTAATACCCCGTGCTGCCTTCATCTTTGCTGAGTCTGCTGGTCCGCGCCGCTCATTGGAACTTAAACCATAAACCAACACCGAACAATGATGCATTATTTATAGCAGACCGAAGGCTGCAGGGTTGACAATAGTGCAAAGCTTCTCTTTCTTGTGGTCAGTAATCCATAAATAAATACATCATCTATTTAGGTTTGCAGAGCTGTCTGATGGATGGAAATAGCCTGCATTATACAACGAGGGCACCGAGGATGCTGTGAAAGCCACCACCTGCTTTTGGGCAAACTGGGTGTTTCTGAGTACCAGCAGTAAAACTCCTGATGGAGGCAGGGGTGCAAGAGCTGCCCAGTTGCCTTCCTAGTGCTCATCTCTGGGGCTCCCTCAAGTAAAGGGCAAGGGGGTTCAGAAATGCATAAAAATATCAGGTTCTCTGCATGAAATATTAACAAAGACGGGATTTTATAGCTAAAACTACCTCAAAAGACAGCTATACTGTGCCAGTTTCTGAGTGGAGAATAGCCAGGGTTGTGGAAGTCAAACATGTGTCCACCACAAACATCTGCAGGCCTTCAGTGTGTTGGACTGGATGAAATCCCATACTCAGATCAGATCCAGATCTCAAAGTTTCTGAAGTGCAGGAATGATTTTATTCCAACCTTGCTTTTCCCTCCTAAGCCTGTTTCAAGTGGACACCAAGCCGGACTTTGCTGCTTTGCACCAACAGTGAGCTGGCTGGGGTGGAGCAAGGCCCCCCAAAAATATCCTGGTGACACTAACTCCATGTCCTTGGGCAAACAGCTCTATATTTTCTGGGATTAGCCACAAGAGGGTGGCATGAGGATGTGCACCAGGCAGCCTCCCTGCTTCGCTGCATGGCATTTTATAGCCAGCTCTGTAGATCCAATAAAACTTCGGAATAGATCCTTATTTTTGGCACATGAACACATTTCCCACTACAAAGGAGTCTGATGGGTGTTTCTGACGGCAGCACTGGCTGTTCCTTGATGTTACATGTGCTCTTTATGCCTAAAACCAGGCTTAGTTAGTAGGTACCGCAGCAGCACATAAAATTTAGACTATTTAGGAATCCAAACTTTTATTGGTCCTTGGTAACTGCTGTAGGGAGAAGTCCACAGATGTTGTTTATAAGCAAATATTATTTTTCATGGTCCTGCATGTTTACAAGACAGTGATGTTCCACACAACTGCTCTGTAACACGTCGGGATGGTTCTTGTAGGGTTTTATTTGGTTGTAGCTGACAGTGAACAAGCCTGTTAACAAATATGCACAAAAAAGATTCAGTGACAGGAAAAGAGACTGACTGAAATGGAGCAGACTCATTTCATTTGAAATCTGCCCAGCCTGGATTGCCTTGACATGTTTTTTTCTGAATCAGACCGTCAGTAACCCAACCCAGGTCACTCACCTTGAATATTCATAGAATCAAAGAATGGTTTGGGTTGGAAAGGACCTTAAAGATCGTTTTGTTCCCACACCCTGACCTGGGAAGGGAGACCTTCCAGTAGACCAGGTTGCTCCAAGCCTTGTCCAACCTGGCCTTGGACACTTCCAGGGATGGGGCAGCCACAGCTTCTCTGGGCAACCTGTGCCAGGGCCTCCCCACCCTCACAGGGAAGAATTTTTTCTTAATATCCTGTCTAAATCTACTCTCAGTTTGAAGCCATTTCCCCTTGTCCTGGCACTCCATGCTCTTGTAAAAAGTCCCTCTTCACCTTTCTCGTAGGTTCCCTTGAGCATCAGTCATTGTGTCTCTGTGTAAGGCACATTCACATTTGATTTTCCAAAGCCTCATTGGGGCAACAAGTCCCAGGAAGAGCAAGGAACAGGGCACTGGGACATCCAGGTAACAACACAAATCGAGGAGCAAAAAACCCCACTCCCAGTTTGATGTACAAAGCTTTGTAAATGCTGGAACTTTTTTACCTTACTTTAACATGATAGTTTTCCATGTGCAGGCAGAGGGGTGATGTTGGTGCTCAGAATCCACCCTCCTCTTACTCCTGCTCCACAGCCTGGCACTCTCTGGATCAGAACTCCCTCATCCTGGATCCTTCTGCAGGGTTTGAGTCTCTGTTTCCCCGTGGATCTGGCTGTAGGACTGGGGCCCTTGCATGCAGAAATCCCTTTTGCCATGAACGTATTTTAAATACAAGCTTCTGAATTTCATTACGTGCTGCCTTTTCCTCTTCCATTCGTTTTCCTCCTAACAATGCACCTGCCAATATCTGCCCCTGAGCTCCATTTTAAGCAGCGTTTTCCATAGTTAATGTCACACTCTTGCTCCCAATCTATCTTTGGCAACTGCTGACTGCCTGCAGCAGGACCAGAGGAAGAGGGAAAGCCCTCCCTGGGTATAACAATAACACAACACCCATTCCTGGAAGAATGATGAGATAGGCTGTGTCATAAATATTTATAAGAGTGAGCGTAATGAAATGGATGTGTGGGATGCTGAGTGTCCCTTAGGGTTTGGTCATCACATGTTTTTTCCCTCTTTTCTTTCTTCCCTGTGATACAGAATTGTCCTGATGTCCCCGGGTTGTCGAGCAAATTGCTCATTGTGTTGCTCACTTACACAATGCATGTTATTATGTGCAACCAGCTGCTCCTGTTTGGCATTGCTGGCGCATACGGAACAAGAGGCTACCGCCACTTTCCTCGTCTGGAAGTCAACGCTCCCTCCAGCGCCAAAGTTGCTGCCAGACCAGAAGAAGTCTGGGAACAAAGCGAGTCCTGGTGGTAGAGTTCCCCGAGAGACTCCCTTTCTGGGAACACCGAGGTTGCAGTTTTGCAATGAGTTTGAGCTGATCCAGCTTTGTGCTGCTGTTGAAAGCTTCCTCCTGCCTCTGTCTGTATATTCCTGTGGCTTTCCTTGTGTTGGCACTAACTCCTGGGTGATTGCATGGGGAGCTGGAGCAGGGGACTGATTTTGTTGTTATTGTTGTCGCCAATTAAGTTTTCAGCACCATCCTTTCCTCTGTCCAGCTCCAGGCTCATTCAAGCACTAATGCTGTCACAAAGGAAAGAGCAGCCAACTCTTCTGGTAATTAGAGCAGCTTAAATCAGTCATAAAATGTCAACCTCAGCGCTGCAGCCCTGTCTGGAGTCAGGGATAGTCAGAAACCAGAGCAAGGCTGTGTTTGAGACTGGGAAGTTTAATCCTGCTTGGGAGAGAAAGTACCTAAGCTGTGAATCTTCTTGCTCATTGCTGCTTTCTCTCTGAAACAGCTTTCCCGCTGTTGTTCTTTTATTTTAGGGGGTCTTTTTTTTTAGCGAGCCTTGTTTTTTACCTGCATTTGTTTAGTATCTTCCACAATTAGATCCACATATTCTGAATCCTACATGGAAGTGGACATGGGCTGTTTAGTGTGGGTTTGGATTCAGAGCCTGGAGAAATTCTGGTTCAGATCTCTCTGTAACACATGCTGCTGGGCTCCGGGGCCCTTGCACTACACTAGCCTTTCAAAAGCACAGATACCCCCTTGGCTACAGGCTGGATGAATGGGAAAACCCTAAAAATTAGGGTTTTGGCCCTTGAAATGGGACTTTACACCCTAAAAACGTCTCTGGATGTTCAAAATGCCTGCTGAGCTAAACAAATTTATAGCAGCTTTTGCTGGATTTCTTTAGTTAGCTGTTATTCCTGGGATCTCAAACAAACAGAGATATGTACTCTCCATACACCTGACTCACCAAAAAAATTTTGGAGCACAGAAATAATGTCTCTTAAAGGGGGAACAAAAGGCTGAACTACAAACACCTGCCACTTACTGCTGCTGCTCTGCCCGTCACACTTTCTTCTCTCAAAGTATCAGAGGTTTGCAGCTATTGAAAGGCAGAAAGAAACTCCTC
Source organism: Neopelma chrysocephalum (assembly GCF_003984885.1). Taxonomy (NCBI): domain Eukaryota; kingdom Metazoa; phylum Chordata; class Aves; order Passeriformes; family Pipridae; genus Neopelma; species Neopelma chrysocephalum. The sequence goes on along the minus strand of NW_020897736.1, from coordinate 12,748,460 downwards.
ATGGGCAGGAATGGGAACGCTGGGAAGTCTGCAGCACATAAATGGTGGGTTTTTGCAGCTCTAAGTATTGGGGCAGAAATGCCATTATCCAGGGAAGGAATGTCCCTTCTCTTGGCAGGGCTGCTGTCACTTTGTTCTTTACAGACTGACAGTCAGGGAGTTATCCACTCCTTCCCAAATCTACAAAGTGACTCCTTCTCCAGGTTCTCCCTCCTGTGTGAGTGCCACGGGAAGTGATTTCACCTCTGTGAGCAGACTTGGTGTCACTCCTGCAGAGCACAGGTGTTGTCAGTGTGAAGGAGCTGGTGCTCCGGGTGACGTTACTGCTGCTCTCTCAGCTCAGGGGCTCTTTGCCAAGTCGTCTTTTTTTCTTTTCCCCGGGGATAGATATTCAAGGAATATACATTGCAAGCTTGGGTTTGTCGAAATGCTGGTTTCATTCCTGTTTCCACAGACGTGCGGGAAGACAGAGAGGTGCCACGGAGGAATCAAGTAACACGAATATCAAAGAGCTAAGGCAGGAGTTAGACCTGGGTCTTTCAAAGCTGGTGGCTGCTTCTAACCTGTTGACACGGAGCTGGATCAACGCCTTAACACAGGCAGGTGCCCTTAGCCAGAGTGTGCAGTATCTTGCAGACCATTAGCAATTTTCATTATTTATATTACCCTAGACTTGCCTGACTGCAAGGTAAAGTCTTTCTTGCTTAAAGGGAGGGAGAAATGCCTGGGATTTGAGGAAAAAAGGGCAGAGCTGTGTCTGAAAGAAACCCCTGGCAGGCACAAGGAGATATTCCTCTACAGCCTGCATAAAGCAATTTGACAGCAGCCTTAAAACCACCTCACACAGAAAGGAGCAAGTGGGAAAGGCCCAGAGAGAAAGGAGGGTTTGTGGATATTGTTAATCTTTACCTCTACACTGGAGTAGGGCAGAAGGGAGTGTGGATATTACTATCCCCTTTTCTTTCCCCAGGGAGGTGAGCAAATGGATGGTGCAGGAATGGGGTTACTGGATTTGCTGTGTCCTTATTACCCTCCTTCCCAGCAAGGTGTGCTGTGAGTGTCCACCTGATGCTGGGCAAAGCCTCCCTGTACATCTGTCCAGAACAGGGGGCTGCTGCCTCCCAGGGCTTGTCTGTGCTGACAGTGCCAAGTACGAACTTACAGTTGCATCACTCATACTCACAGGAAACCTGCTTCCCTCCACGCAGCCTTTCTGGTTTCATTTAAGGTTTTATAGCTCATTATACAAGCTAATAAATAGGAGGATCTGGATTAAAAAGGTTTCTTTTTTAATATTCCGCATAGCTGGAGCCCTTTCTGCATTCCACCCCGCTGTGATAAAACATCCTGGTGCGCGGGGCAGCTTCATCTCTCTTCAGAGGCCAAAGCAGACCTGCTCCAAATGCGGCTGCCCTGGTGTTCGGTGCCACGTGCCAAAAGAAGGTCTTGGTGTCACTTTCCCTCAGGACCAAACCTGCACCTGTGGCTTTACGGGTGTGTGGAGTTTGTGTTTGGGACCCAGCCAAGCCGAGCCGGGAGCAGCAACTTCGGGCTCCATCTCTCATCTCCCTGCCTCATGGAGATGAGCTGGGCTGGTGGAGGGGTCCTGCCTCTCTCTGCAGTGATGGGGTGCACACGTGCCACACCGTGGGTTTTATTTGCTTTATTTTTACAGACAGCTGAGCAGAACAGGCTAGGCTTTGACGCCCAATGAACGACAACACCCGGAGGAGCTGTGCCTCGAGACTGAGCCCCAGCAAAGCGATGGCGATGCGGTCTCTGGTGTCCGGTTCCCTCCGCTGCCCAGCCCGGTGGTCAGCGCGGGGAGCCCCGGCAGCACCGACGGGCAGCGGGGCCGCTGAGGCGGCACCGTGAGGGGAGCGCGGCGGCTGCGGGCGGCGCGGTGCCCTCCGCGCTGCCCCGTAGCCAAACCGGAAAAAAACCTAAAGAGTTTGAGGAAAATATTAACTAAAAACCCCATATAAAATGTTATAAATGCTTGTGGCTTGTGGAGCCGCCGGCGGAGCTCCGCACCTGCCGTGCCCTCCTCCCTGAGGGAGCGGGACCGGCCGAGGCGTCCCCGGGCACCACCGTGAGGGGAGCGCGGCGGCTGCGTGCTGCGCGGTGCCCTCCACACTCACGCGTGGCAAAACCGGGGGAAAAAAACCCTAAAGAGATGTGTGTGTGTGTGTGTGCGTGAAATTAATTTAAAACCACACATATAATGTTATAAATGTTTGCGGCTTGCGGAGCTGCCGGCGGGTGGAGGAGCCCCGCACCTGCCGTCCACCCACCACCCTCCCCGCCTCAGCGAGCGGGGCCGCTCCCCCCGCCCGGGCTGGCAGCAACCTGTTGGTGCGGGCGCTGCCGGGCGGCGGGAGGAGCCCCTCGGAGGGGCGGCCGGGCCGCTGACAAAGGCGGAGCAGCGGCAGCCCAGGGCCGCCCCCGGCAGCGGGGCCCGGCGGGCAGCGCGGGGCTGGGGCCGGGGCGCTCGCACAAGATGGCGGTGGGGCGGCGGGAGAGCGCGCTCCCCTCGTAGATGCGGCCGCGGCGGTCCCTGCTCCCGGCGCCCGGCGGGGCTTACATGGCGCTGGAGGACCTGCTGCTTTGTCTCTGCTTCTCCGTCCTCGCCGTCCTGGCCGTGCAAGGTGGGTGAGGAGGGGAAGGAAGGAGGGTGGGAGGGAGAGAGGGAAGGAAGGGGTCGGTGCCCCCCAGCCCGCGGGCGGCCGCGGTGCCACCTGCCCTCGCTCGGGCAGCGGACGGTTCCGCGGGGTGGGCTGCCCGGACGGGACCCTCGCACTGCTGGTTCTCCCCCGTACCAGCCCTCTCTCCTGCTCAGTGACCATTCTCCCACAGTCACCCTTTCTCCCCTTCAGTGGCCGTCCCGTCCCTCCGTGGCCATTCCCCCCTCTCTCCCCCATCCCCTTCTTCCCCCCCGAGTCGGGCGACAGCTGCGCCCGTGGCCTCAACCCGTGCCTGGAGGGTGCCTCCTTTGGAGTCACCCTTGGAGGGTGACCCTGGGGGTGACACCCTCTCGTTTGGAGGGTGACACTCCGCACAGGGCCCCCCCTCAGTGGCTGGGTTGGCGGGGGCAGTGGACCAGCAGCAGCGTCCTCCGGTCCGTGCCTGGACAGTGGCGGGTTCCCTCCGGAGGGACAGTGGCCGTGCCAGGCTGGCCGGGGATGAAGCGCTTGTCCGGCGTGGCGTGGCCAGAGCAGGCCCAGGTGTGTATGGTGGGGACCCTCGCTGCCCCTCGCTTCGCTGCCGCCGGCACGGAATGTGTGGCCAGGCAGATGTCCCGTTGGTCAAGGAAGTGACCCAGGGGTAGCCACGCTCCTCGTGCCCGAGTTTTGCAATGGTTACGCAAACGGCTCCGTGCGGGGACACACGTACACGGCCGCCGGGCACGTTTGGGACTTTCTGCGGTTGCTGTCGAAGTTTGCACCGAGGGTCAGTCAAACTGTGGACCTTGGTGTGCACGGTTCATTCCCTGTGCATGCACGAAGGTGCAGGCTGGCAGAGTCACTCTGAAAAATGTGAGCTGTGGACTTGCTCTCGTTTAAAATCCCTCCTAAATGGGTTACTTGTGGTGGAGGAACCATCCCTATGTCATTGTACATTTTTATTCCTTTTATGATGCATTCAGGTTTGGCAGAGCATAATAACAGCACGTGGATGGCTGCAGGGTTGTTTTCTTTCTTTTTCTTCAGAACATTGTGAGCTGCTGTAAAAGGGGTAGGTTATGAGTCGACATAGGTGCTGTGGTAGAAGTGAATAACGGTACATGTAAATGGGCCATTGTCACCAGTGCCTGTGGGTTTTCCTGGATGGATGGCAAGCTCTGACCCCACCAGCAGCTGGGCTGGGTGGGAGCTGCATCTCCTGTGTGTTTGAGCAAACAGCTAAGTGGATCCCGAGGCTTGTAATCGAGAACAATGATCTTTAAAAAAAAACCAGAAAAAGTGGGGGTGGTGGAGTGGATGTTGTTTTTCCAAACCCACTTCAACGAGAAAAGTTCAAATGCTTTGCGGGAATTTACAGTTGTGGCTTCTCGGCGTTTTTTGTGAGCAATTAGGCAACGAGTGAAAATTGTTTCTGTTTGTTTTCTAACAATGGGCCACATCTTGTGTAGGGAGGCAGGGAGTGCTTGGTACATGCGGATGTGCTTTCCAACAGGTGGGTTTGATTCTGAAAAGAAAAACATGGACTTGTTTCAATATGAAATTAATTTGGCAGAGGGTTGAAATGGTTTTGGGAAAGTCTGTGTTTGATCCCAAAACCCATGTGTTTTCATCCAAAGTTCAAACCTTGCTGGGTATGGAGTACCTAAGAGAGAAGTGGAGTGGAAAACCTTCCCCCCCCTCTGGACTTGATGGAAGCAGTGGCACTTGCTGGGGATGTGATCCAGTGTTTTTGAAAGCCTTCTGCTGTCTGACTTTGAGCCTGTTTTCCCTGCAGTAGCAGGAAAGTATTTAAGGAAAAAAAACAACCACAAAACAACCCCTCTCCAGTTGACTCCGGCAAGGGGGTTGTGCTGGTGCCATTTCTTGGGGCTCTCTGCAGGGAACGTGTTGATGGGAAGTGGGCTGAGCTTTCCATCTGAGGGATCAGCTGAAAGCCATCTGGGTTTGTGGTTGAGTCCTTTTGCTATGGAACAGATTTCCTTTTTCGACATCACCTTGCTTGAGCCGTGATTTGTTTTATCCTTCCTGTTACGTTCTCCTTGGCAGCATGACCCCGCTGCCTGCTGAGTGCCCGTGCCGGGGAAGTCGGCATTCCCGTTGTTTGGGAATCGCTGTCACCTGCCTGCGGATCCGCCGGCCCTGTGCCTGTGGTGTTGCAGTGTCACGGGTCCGAGGGATGGGTGGTGCAGGGACAGGATGTTTCCTATAGCCCCCAAGAAATGGGGGCACTGACAGTGCCAAACCTCGTGTGCACAGCGAGGGTTTGCCTGTGTCCCGTTTCCAGGGGCAGGTCTCTCCCACCGGAGCTTGCTGCCGCTGTGCCAGGGCTGTTGTGACAGGCTGCTCCAAAGTGGGGAATGTTCCTGCTGGCATTTCACTGTTTCTCTTCTGGTGTGTGAGCCTGAACGAGAAACAGCTCAGGCTTGATTCTGGTTTTGTTTTCCCTACCTTTTCCTTCTTTTTTTTTTAATGCCCTCTCCTTTCACTACCTTGAAGTCCAAAGTGAAGCAGGACCTGCTCGTTTTCAGGCATCTCCCCCCTGTTTTGCAGCAGAGTTTCTCCTGGCAGCTGCAGCAGGTTTGATGTGCTGCAGGGGCCCCACGGGGGTGGGTGACTGCTGGTGGTGCCTGAGCCACCTCGGGTGCAAGTAAGAATGGAAAATAAAATGTCTGGCAAGCTGCCTTTCCTGGGGATGAAGGGAGACGATTCTCCCTGTGTGCAGCCTGGTTTGGAGCTGGCAGCAGCTTCTGTGGGACAGCACAGAGGCATCAGGGCCACATGATTTTGGGAACAGCTGGGCTGGGCTGGGGGTTGCATCCAGGACATCTCACCTGAGTGCCCACTGTGATTCTGGGCCAGTGGCTTCACCTGCCCTGGGATCCTCATGGCCCATCTTTAGACAAATGTAGAGATGTTCCTCTCTGTCAGAGGTGTGGAGAGGATGAAATCCATCCCTGAGGATGTAATCCATCGATAAACGCTCAGCATATATGTGATCTTTGTCACTCTAGTGTACAGCTATCCCGAGGGCAGGGTACTGGGCTGTCCCATGGATTTCTGACTCCTGGTCCCATGTTGCTTGCCAGATGATTTGAATTCTTACCTCCCTCGGAGCTGCTTTCCCAAAGGCTGGCTGTTCTCCCAGGGAAAAAATCCAGGTGCCTGTGAACCAGTCTGGGCATTTGCAGCATAAGAGATGTTGCTTTGCACCATTTACACGCTCCTCTCCTGTTTAAATGGCTGCAAGGCCATTAAGCCTAGTCATGGTTATATAATTAAGATGGGAATTAATATTTAATCTGATTGTAATTTGTTGCTGGAATCCATCCCAAACTGTATCTCTGCATGAGGTGAGTGGGTACCTGAGGGAAAACTGAGGCCAGTGTTACACGTAGGGGATTTTTTGCTTGGACACTGGGAATTACAGGCCTGCCTTGGGTGACAGAGAAACCCTTAACCTTTACAAACCCTGAGTGATCATAGTCATTTTGTTATCAGTAGGAAGCAAATGTTTGTTTTATAGTCAGCTGTAATACTAGAGGGGATATGGTAAATCCCTGTTATCAGTATTTGCCAAGTGCATGTTGGGCCAAAATCAACTCTGGTGCAATTTTGTTACTTTCTGGAGAAGAACTGGACCCACTTTCTACAGTATTTTTAGCCTGGTTTTTGAAGGAGAAGAGCTGTTGTTGTGCCATCTGGTTGTCTGTCCATCTCCCTTTCCTTTTCCCAGTAATTCTGGACGTGCTGGTCAGTCACAACTGGTTTGAATATGGAGAACTTGAAAGTTTTTGCAAATAAGCAACCAAATAGAGGACAGAAATGCAGTTTCTGCATGGACTGAGGGAGAGGTACCAACAAACCTACCTGGGAAGGAACCTGGAGTGCCTCAGCTGCCCGTAGAGCTTTGAGCAGGTCGTGCACCTTGTTTGGGTGGGACGGGGCAATCCACTCACAGCACACAAAGCTGCAGGAAATCACCATCTCAAGTCTTGTAGGCACTTGTTTATTTTTGGAGTCTTTTCTGCTGTAAAACACGCTGTTGTTTTATGATCATACCAGTGTTCACAAGGCTTGGCGACTCTTTTGCTTTCCTCTTCTTGGGAAAGCACTTCCCAAACACAGGACTTGGAGCTGCTGTGACTTTGATTCTTTCCAATGTCTTTGTGATGGTCACTTGCTGTCTCTGCCTCAGTTTCCCCATTTGTTCCTGCTGGGCAGGAGATGCTGTTGCACACTATAAACAGGAAGAACACCATCACTCCAAGTACCCTTCTTGCGTTTATTAAATCTCATGAGTAAGGGACCTCCAAGTTCTGCTTGTGCTTTTCTGACTTTACAGCTTGTTGGTGAGAGGATCCACAGTTGCTAAGACTGAATCTGATCTTCACAGAAAGCAGGATTGAGCTGTGTTTTCACACAGCCCCTACAGAGCTGCTAAACCCCCCACCAGATGTGGGGGGAAGTCTGAAAAGCTTCTAGTTTGTCTGGCTTTGAATATGCTGAAGTCATCCTTGAAACACGGTTGAATCTCCTAATTCTGCAAAGTAATGGAGCCTTCAAGGGAGAGGAAGAGCTGATGAGTGTTTCCTTGCAGAAGGGTAAATATCTGCTGGAACTGCAGCTGCTGAGAAGGGAAATTCCCTGGGAGGGCCCAACCAGGTGCCATCAGCCTTGTTTGAGCTAACACTGCCATGTGTGTGGGTGTCAGGACACTTTGTGAGCGTGGAGGTTGTGGAGCTTCTCTCCTGGACATGTTTTCCTTCATGTCACTGATGCCCTTTGGTGTCTGTGTTTCACTCAGATCCTCTCCTGCTCCTAATCCATGGAATCCTGCTGCTCTGATATGGGCTTGCTTTATCTGAGAAGTCCAGCAGCTGCCGTGTCTTATCTCCGTGGGTAATAAACATACTTTGTGGTGGTTATGATAAGCAATTACTGTATTCCAGGGAAACTTTCGTATCAGATGTTCTGAAATAATTTAAAAATCTTTATCAGCATTTTAAACGCAATTGCCTGTTACTGCCGTATTAAATCCAGCTGAGCTGTTGAATAACCTGGTTTATTCTATCCCTTCCTTTTTTTTTTATATTTTAATTTTTTTTTCCAGATCTCTCATGGATTTCTTGAGGACAGGTCGTTAATATTTAAGGTGTGTTAATGAAATATGAGCATCCCCAAGGCTTGCTCTCAGCCCAGATTGGTGGGAGAATTAAAATCTGGTGTGTGAAGTGTTGTATTTGTGCACAGTCTGCTGTGGCCCTTTTCCTTGTTCTGAGTGACTTCCCTGTTCCCATTTCCTGCTCTGTTCTTTGAACCACATTCATTTTGGAGTTGGGATGGCTTAGCACCTTGTTAAATGCAAGACTTTGGGAAATTAAACTGTTAAAATGGTGCTGGGATGGCAGAACTTGCAGAGATGTGGAGCAAACTGGGATGCAGAACCGATGCCAGGCTGGCAGCAGGGATGTGATAAGGTCCTGCTTTCTGTTTCACTGTGTGCTGGGAAATGTGCATCCTTGATTGTTTCTAAATTGACTGTCAATAGATGATCAAGTTAATTGGTGTGACCAAAAGGTCATTACTTTATGGGATGCATTTCTCATGCTCTGTGGGCGGATACACTGAGGGTTTTGGCGAAACCTCTCTGTTCATGCACTCAGGGATTTGATAAATCTTCTTTTTCAGAAGCATCATCAGTGCTTGCAGGTTCTAAAATTACCTCAAATTTTGCTCTTAAGGCAGGACTGTCTTCTCTGTGGCTCTTGGCTGGCTGTTGGATATGACTGCAGAATGGGTACCTGTATTTTCCAGACAAGGGTGGAATTTTCTCTGATTTTATAAGAAAACTAGTCATATATTCACTAAGTCCCTCCCATTTGTTTGTTTGTTATTGCAATATTTGTTTGTTTGTTGTTGCAACTGAGAAAGCTTTTATGTTCTTTTGGAAGTCTTTGTCCCCTTTTTGTGCCTTTTTTTGGCTTGTGGTCTAGTGAAAAACTCCACTGTGCTCCTTGTAGTGGTGATGTGATGTGCTCTTACCTTTCTGGAAATACCAGTGCTGCCTTAAAGGAATGATAACCACAGTCCTTTTCACCATGTTGATCCAGAGGGACTGGGCCAGTTGCAGCCCATTTCTGTGCCCTACCAGTCCCACTTTTCTGTTTTACTCCTGGCAAAGCCTTGGGAGAGCTTGTAAGAGACAGGGAGCAAAAAAAAACCCCAACAGAACAAGGACTGGGGAGGGCAGAGAATTAGCAGATGTTCAGGCTGATGGGAGGGGGTTTAGCACATGGTTTGGGGATGGGACCTGCCCCTGTATGGGAGATAAGGGTTGTGTAGGAGGTTCTGGGGCTTGTTTGGGGTTATCTTCAGCAGGGGGTACAAGTGTGGCATGGGGTGGAGGAGCTGGGGCTGCCGGCTTGGCTCCCTTGTTTCCTACTTGATAGGTATTTCCCCTTGTCACAGAGGCTCAGGCAGCCCTGCTGCTGGAGAATTCAGGCTGTCACAGGAGGGTGATCATGTGCTCCACAGGTCTGTGTGGCTTGAGAAGATGCTTATGAAGGCACTGTGTGTTGTTCCATAGCAAGGCATCCTGGCAAAATGCACTCGGATAAGATAAAAAGGGAAAAAGAATCTCAGCATCTGATCCAACACCAGCTCCTTTGCTGGGTTGGCAAAAATTGTTTAGATTCTCTCTCCCAAGAATGGTTTTGTAAACATAATACTGCCTATTAGCCATGTAAATTACTGTCATTGGTGGCAATTGTGATGGAAAGATAAGTATCTTCAAATTCTGGTTAGATTTACCCCTGGTGCCCCCCCAGCTTGCTAAGCAGTTGTTTGTGTCAGTGCTGATTGCTGCTTTTGTCAGAGAAATCAAAATATTGATCAAAATTATTTAGCTCTGTGTCCCCTAGGTCACAGTAAATGCAACTTTTCTTTCTTTCCCTTTGTACTCTTCTCTCTGTACTGAAAACAAAGGGAACCTTTCCTCAAGAAGATGAGCCATACGTTCCCAAAGTCAAATGTCATCCACTTGAAGAGGGTCCTCAGGAGCAGACTTCGTATCTGGAGGCTTTCCTCAAGAGTCTGTCAGAGGAAAATCTGGCTGGCAGCACCACCACAAGTGCTATTGTGGGGTTTTCTTTACTTGCAGAGTGGGGAGAGAAGGAAGTTTCTCCCAGCTGCTGGCAGAGAAGAGCTTCCCATTTACTTCATGCTTGTGGCTGCTGCCAGGATTTGCTGTTTAGCAGCAGAGGAGTTAAGTGAGGGGTGAAAGGCTTCAGCAACGCTTCAGCTTCCAGGCACGAGGCTGAGCTGTCAGATAATTCTTCTCACTCTTTGTTTTTTACACCAGTCAAGGCACTTGGGTAGTTCTGGATGTTTTAAGGCGAGCGAGGCTGTGCTGCCGTCCTGTGTGCTGTGGGAAGCTGAGCGTGTTCCTTGTTCCAGGTTTAATAGTTGTGCTTGAACAAGAGCATCTCTTAAAAAGCAACATCCACTTCTGACTCAAACATTTCCTGTGGGTGCTTGTCCATCTCAGCCCCTCGGGAAGCTGGTTTGGTGTCCTTGCTGAGCGCTGGGCATCTTCGCTGAGTTTACCTTGCTGGGGTTTATAGGGGTGTGTGAAGACAGGTTCAGGTATGAAAAGCCTCCCTGTGAAGATGTGTACACTGACCACGTTTCCTGTAACCTGCTCTTTACTAAGCCAAGTATGTGCAGGTCCTTGAGTTTTTCACCTGTTTTCCATCCCTAATCTCACCCTTCTGTAGCTGACACTAGTAAGTAAACCCTGCTTTTCCCAGCAGTTGTGTGTTTGCTCAGCTGGGGAAATCTCTTACTACTTCAATTCAGAGCCTGATTTCTTGGATTTAGACCCTGCAATTCCCTGGGGGCACCTGTTCCCTCACAGCTCAGTGCAGAGCTGCTGTTCAGCTCAGGCAGCAAGTGCTGGATGTGGGTTTCCAGATGTGGTGGGATCAGAGCCAAGCAGAGGGAAAAATAAAGAAACCTTTAAGCTCTGAGAGTGTCTCTTTGCTGAGCAGCCAAGCTGTTACTGAGGCAGATTTTGAGTGGTGCAGCAGGACCCTCTCATGCAGGAAACCAGAGGAAGCATCAGGATGGGGCACGTGTGTGTAACTTCCATAGAGATTTTAAAGAGAAAGGCTAAGCTGGTATGTGGTATGTGCAGGCCTGTAAATGAAAATTCCTGAATATTTATTTGTGTATTTTAAAGTTTGTGAGGTTTAAAAAATGCTGCCCTCCTAGGGAATATTTTCTTCTCACCAGAAACTTGTTAGACTAGAAATTTGACAGAACTAGTTTTTATGACATTTCCTAAGCTGAACTGTGTGTTTTGGAAGGGAGAAGACGACCATGTGGATGTGTGTTTTTATGTAGATTTCATTAAAAATGTGACTGGGATTATCCTGCGAGCTATCTGAGTGATGTGAAGGTCTCTGCTGGAAAATGCAAGTGATTATAGGCTGGTGACTAACAAATAATCCCTGGCTAATACAGGGTGGGCTCAATTAATGTTAATCCCTGCTCAACAGTAGTAAAAGTTGGATCAAGGAGATTTTGCAAGGCTGTTACTGACCTGAACGTGAGAATGATCACACAGCCTTCCTTAAAATGAAACTGGCTCTCTGGAAGAGGCATCATTCTCATTGTTTGCTTCTTACACTGGAGAAGGAGCTACTCAAAGAGGCCCAAAATTGCCTGGTTATGAAGATGAGGATTTCTCCTGTGCTGGTGTTACGTGCTGAGGCACAACAGACCTCATTAAAAGAGGAGCAGCAGTAATTAGTCTAGATTAATGGAATAAATCTAGTTTTAGTAATAAATGAGCTGGATTCCTTGGTCCAGAGCAGCCACCATCTCTAGTGCTCATCTAGCAGTTGGATACACAGAGGCAAAACTCTCCTCACTGTGGAGAGAAGTGGGTGATCTGGGGTGTTTTTGCTGAAATCTCAGTGTAAATCCAGGTGTTGTTTTTAGGTGTGTTTTGGTGAAATAAGCAGAAGCCCAGAGACAGGCAGGGAAAAGCATCACAGCCAAGCCTGGACCCCTGTTGATCCATGAGGGCCCCAAAGTGGTGTGACGGTCCCCACAGGAATTCTGCTGCTCGGATACTGTGCGTGGAAAGCGTGTCCTTCACCATTTGGAAGCAGACCCAGGCCTTTTACTGCTTTGCCCTCAAACTGTCAGGTTTCAGCTGGCTGCAGCTTTGGAAAAAGGAAAGATTTATGTGCTCTGAAGAGAAACTTGGGCTGACAGTGGGTAAATGCACTGTAGATGCTGGGAAATTAAACAGCCAAGTGGGTGTGAGGGGTTTTTGAAATAGGCAATGAAATGTATTTTCCTCGTGTTGTTATGAGAGATGTAAGTTTAAGTTTGGAAGTGGGAGGGCAGATTTCCACCCATTCTGACCCTCAGTCCTAACCATGTTCAAAAGGTGGTACCGCTCCTTGTTTTCCTCCACCTTCACGTGCATCCCCATAGCCAAAGATCTGGGCGTTATGTTGCTGTTTGTCCTAACACGATCCCTGAGCTATAAGAGCTCACTTTGTATTTTCAGTGATAGCTGAGTTTGCAGATCACAACCAGATCCTGTCTTTTAAAACTGGACTAGGTAAGAAGTTAGGCCAGGAGGATCAAAGTCCCAAGGTGATCAGGTCCTCAGTAAGGTCAGTGAATTGTGTAGCTGTGGGCACTCCTTTGACATAATAGTTTAGCATCTCCTTTTATTATTTTCTGTGTCAAACCTGCCCTCTTATCTGGTGTTGTCCAGGCGAGGCTGGCTGGCTGTGTTGATAACGTACCTGTGGGGGTTAGGTGATAACAGGAAGGAGCAGAACATGGCCAGATAAAGCCAGGGGTGGTCCACACCCGTGGAGGGAGCTGGTGTCAGACACTGCAGACCAGGCAGTGAAGCCCAGAAGGTTTTGTGACCCTGCAGTGAATGGTGACAGGGCTGTGCCTGGACAGTCTGATGCTCTGTCTGGACTGCCCACGCTGCCTGTGCTCTGCGAAATTAACTCCTGGCCTCAGCTCCCCTCACCTTTTTCCCTTTTGTTCTTGTGCTGTGTGGGTGGTGTGTGTGTCCTTGTCCTCCCAGAGAATGACTCCTCTCTTGGGGTGATGTGGGACTGTCGTCTGCACTGAGCTATTAAACATACTTGCCCATTCGTTCTCTTTGTTGCTGTTCTGAATTGTCTTCTCTTCCCCTGTGTGCTGGCTCATTATTTCTCATTAATTCATGGTTTGTGCAATTACCTGGGAAATGCAGGAGAGTTGGCAGGGGTTTGATGAGCCTGAGTTATCTTTTTGGGGGTAGATGAGTTTGTACCAATACAGCGTGGGAGAGTTGGTTCTTGTCTTTTCAGAGTGACAAGTTGCACACCCTGGCCTTGCTGCCAGAGCTCTGTGGCACAGGGTGGCCATTTGGAGAGAGCTGGGAAGCACAAGGAGCAGGATGAGGGTCTATATGTGTATTTTCTTGGGTACCTGGTACGATTGAAACTAGAGCTGTTCTTGCCATTCTGTGTCTTCTCTGTACTGTGGCACTTTACACCCTCCCCTGAAGAGACTCTCCAGACTTCAACCCCAGCCTATCAAGAAAATGTGAGCAAACAAGGGAGGCTCTTTGCTTGACTTTAAAAAACCAGAAATGTACAATAAATAGTTCCAAATACATGCCAGAGGGTTTTGTTTGTTGTGAGAGCTTTCAGCTCAGTCTGAGGAGTGTGTGTGTGTCTTGGGATGTCACCAAAGTGACACCCCTGCAGAAGGGTTCTCTGCCCTTTTTCTTTGAAGATAGCATTTCAGGTAAGAACAGAGGTGTGACCTGGTCCCTTTTTGTGAGGAGAAAGCCAGCACACAGCAAGATAAAAGGGCTGTCACTGGGTAAAATGTGGTAGTTTGGCTGCTTGTACCTTATGTTTTACTGACAAATATGTTGTGCCACTGGTTTTCCCATGTGAATGCTCCTGATTTTTAAGGGTTGTACTCATACCTGGACTTCCCAGCTGCTTGGAAGGACCCCTTGATGGAAGCTGGACTAATCTGTTTGCTGGATGGCTTCCCAGCCAGACTTCAGGCTGTTGGTGAAGGAGCTTTACCTGCCGTCCTCCTCCCATTTTTATGTTCAGGTGAATTGCAGAATCTCATTACCCACGGCAGTGGCAGGGCTTTGAAGATTTCTGACCTAATTATCTCATTTGCGCTGTGAGTAGCAGCAATATCCATGTGCTGTCAGGGAGACTTTGCTATTGTGTCAGCTGTACAGCGGCGGGAGAAAAAGGCCTCGTGAAAGGGCTCGTGCAGAGGGTTTGCTTCCCACAGCGTGGACTGGCTCGGGCTTCCTGCACATTCCCAGCTGAGCAGGTGCTTTCCTGCAAGATCTGGGTGGGGTGAATGTGGTGTAAGTGAGAAGGTACCGTGTTATGGACTCCATCCATGGCCTTGCATATGCCTTTTTTGGGTTATGTTTGTGAAGGTCCAGCTTCTAAGGTTATTTCTTTGTCAGGACTGTAAAAGCAGATTAATGTTGTGTAGAATCTGGCATTTGGCTGAACAGCATCTGTGGAGGGGCTCTTTGGTTGTGGCATAGTTTTGTGTGCTGTGGTGGGTAATTAATTACAAAGGAGGTGGGTTAAATATAGCAAGTTTCAGTGGTGTGTGAGGGCTGTGATAGAGCCATGTGCTTGCACATCATTTCTGAGTCTCTCTTGGAGGCACCTCTGTGTATTTATGCTTGGATACAAGGAATCTTCTGCTGTTTGAGTGAAATGGTTCTGTTATTAACTCTAGCTATTCCCACCCTGAAACTTTATCAAAGTGTTGCCACATCTCTTGTAGGTAATGAACTTCTGAGGCAGATGTGGTCTAAGTAACACTAAACTGTGTGTAACAAGAAGGGAAGGAAAAGGAGTGTGGGAATATTTGAGGCCTTGATCATCAGTTGAAGGAGGAGGAATAAGAAAGATCTTTGATGATTAAGGTCTTTGATCTTGAAGATGATGAAAAATTCAGAGACATTAGACTGTGCTCCATCCTGGTATAATTTCTTGGGTCTTTTTGGGTCAGTATCTCTGTGCTGCCCCTACGTTAAGGAAACAGCCACAACCACGGCCAAGAAGGATGGAGGATGGTAGTTTGTTTTCAGATGCTACAGGTGACTGGTCCCCTGAGGGGCCTGTAAGAGCTGTTTTCTCTGGCCTTCTTACCAAGCTGTTGGTTCAGAGTCATCTTCCAAGTGTCTGTGTGGTTGTGGCTGGGTGGAAGGCAGTGGATCAGCTCTGGTGGCACAGGAGCTGTCACAAAAGCTTGACAAAGTGCTGGTTCTCCCTTCCATGGTCTGAGAGGTCTGATCTATTGCGAAGCCAACCAGTCTCTCCAAGGCTATTCTCACTCCCAGTAACCCTCCCTTTGGCTTGTGTATCCAAAACACTGATTGCTGAGTAAAACAAGTGTGCAAAGTCAAGTAATCCTTGCACATCTTGAGTATTGCTTTCCCTTTCTGTGGTTCCACATAGCAGCTGGGAGAAAGTTGGTTTGGAAAACAAAGCTGTTAGGAACTGTTTGTTTAGACACAAGGCAAAATGAAAGTGGAAAACATAATCTGTCTGTCCCCCTCCGCCTCCCACCTTCTCTTTGTTTAAAATGTCCACATGCCATTTACTTTCAATAAACAAAAGATGTTTCTTATAAGCTGGTGTTTACTCGTAGGGGAATGTGATTTATTAGGGAACAGAAATCCCTGCTCATGCCTATGTTTTCAAACTGGAGCAAGAGTTCATAATTTTATAGACCTTTCAAGAAAAGATTTCCTAAAGCAAACAGTGAGGAACTGTTAAATTACAGTCACATAAAACAACAGTGTAATAGTGTGATTGCTTGGTACTAATGGCTTTATTATTCTCGAACAAATAGGAGTGGTTTGGACTTGTGGGAGATAATGTAACCAACTTTAGATTCTTCTAGTCCTCTTAACGAAGGAGATAAGGACTGGATGGGTGTTTAACTCCAGTTTTCATCCAGGATCATGTGGGAAAGAGCAGCTTCCAGAAAAGCCATGTAGAGTTTCTCTCTAGGGTCTGAGAGCCACTGGAGTCTCACAGTGCCCCTCTGAGTTAGACAGGGTCTCACCCCCCCAGCATTTGCTTGAGGTATCTCTGTGACTCGTTTTCTCTTTCCAGGGAGTGAGAGAGTGATACAGCTCTGCCCAGAGTCACAGGTGGTGGGTGGGGGCTGTGTTGGGGCTTCTCCTCAGCCCTGTCAGCTCACAAGCCCTGCAGGACTCCCAGGCAGTCGGAGTGCAGTGTTCAGGCCAGGGACTTTGGGAATGAGCTGCTGTGGGTGCTGCTGAATTGTTCAAATCCTTGGACATGAGCAGCAATGTCCTTGCAGTGCCTGGCACTGTCATATCTGAATCCCGCTGAGCCCCAGGTTTGGACCTCATCTACTCTTTGCTTTCCACAGCTGCTCACATGGGGCTTAAGCGAGTTGAGGTGCCAGATGCCTGGACTTGCTTCTGTCTTCCGTATGTGTCACCTCCAGGTGCTGATGGTGGTGAAAATGGCTCTTTGAGGATGGTCTGTGCTCCCTCTACAGCTCTGCCAGCTGTGCAGGACACTTTGTCCCTGCAGGTAGTGAGAGCCGTGACAGTTTGGGTGGTCTCAGCTGCAGCTCCTGCTTCCTGCAGCCTTGTGGTTCACATGTGTCTGAAGATTCCTGCCTGGAGCCTGGGTGGGATCCCTGACAGATGCACAGTACCCTGGCCCTCTTCCAACTCCAAGTCATTGCAATGACCTCTGCTGAGACACGTGTGTTGAGAGGGACCCATCTCCTGTGCTTATGGTTTTCTTTCTCCTAGTTCTCAACTTTTTCCTGGTATCTTGGGCTCATTTCTGTCTGCCCTATGTGAAGCACTGGATTATATTATTGGGTTGGACCCCCTGGCGCTGGGGTGTTACACCTACACATGAGCTGCTGAAAAACCTTGTACCAGCATAGCTGGGCTCTTAGAAGAAATAATCTTTGCAAAGAGAGCTGTGGATTGTAATGAAATAGCTTTACAGTGACATAGTTTCAGTGCTGCAGTGTGTCTCTGCTGGTTTTCAGGTTATTCCTGGCTAAAAATATGGCCCATTAAGTCTTCTGGAACAGGATGTAACCGTATTTTAAAGGTATTTTATTCCTGTGTGTTATTGCTAAGTGGTTTAACTGATACTGCATTTGGAGACCTACTTTGTAGGATCTTTTGTCTGAAGTGGAAGTTGAGGAGAGAATTAAGTGAGTGTTTCCAATGGTGAGGATGTGGTGCTGGCATGGAAGGCTGGGAGAGCTGGGAGCCAGGACTGGAGATCCACACTGGTGCCTGGTGCTGACTGATCGGAGCTGCTGGACCAGCAATTCCCATTTCTGGTCTTCCCTGCCCCCAGACAACAAGAGAGACAGAACTGCATGGAAAAGAGTTTTACCACCTACTTCATTTGAAGCTGGATGCACTTGAGATGTGTTGAACAAATGGACAGTAGCCTTCCTTCTCCCTGGGGACAGCTTTTACATGGATGGGAAGCTACAGATGGGGCCCAAGGCAGAAATGCAAATAGGCAGGGCTGTGATACGAAGCATTTGGCAGCATCACAGGCTTAAAAGCGTCGTCTCCACGGCTGCTTGATCCTGCTTTCTCAGTTGTGCTGACACAGCTGGTTGTGGGCTGTACTGTGAACTGTGCGAGTGGAGCTTTGACCTCCAAACTGTGGGATTAGCAGCCTTTGCTGCTGGCACCGTGGAGCTGGCCAAGCCCATTCCATCCCAGAGCTGCTGGTGAGAAGCCCTCAGAGATGTCCTCGCTGCGGTCACAGCTTTGCGGAGAAGAGCAGTAGTGAGCACAAACAGCTAATTAGTTTTTATAAACCTCTTTTGTTTACTTTTGGAGACACGAGTCCCTTGCTGGCTTGCTGGCTCCCGCTCAGTGTGGTGACAATGTCAGCGCGGGTGTGGGAGGCTCAGGTTACGCGGGGAGAGTTCACACAGGTTTGGTTTCAGCACAGGTCTTGTCCCCGAGCTGTTCCAGCACTTTCCTGACAGGAGGCAATCGGTGTCAGAACAGGTTTGGCCCTGAGACTGTGGAAAAAACCCCAGTTTCGAGGGACAGATCTCCCGCAGTAATGAGTTCAGTGGTGGGCTGAGTGTTTTTTGTAGATGAAAAGGTCAGATCTGTTGCCTGGGTTATGTAGAAAGGTTTTGTTCTGGAACAGGCTGCTCCTGATCAGCTCCTGTCTCTGCTGAGCTGCCAGGCACTGCTCTAAGCTGTTTTTCCTATATTTTCCCCATCAGTGAGTGTCAGAGAGGTCACTTTTTCCTACATTTTCCTCATTGCTGAGTGCTGGAGAGTTTACTTTTTATGTGACTATGGTTTTTCAAGGCTGGAAAGTTTTGAGTTCAGATCAGCAACTTTGAAATATCCCTGGTTTTGGAGCCTGCCCTACTTGGAGTTTGGTTTTAATCACAAGTTTTAACAAATTGAGTCTATTAAAAACATTCTCAGTGAAACACCCTCATTTTTTTTTGTTCTCAGAAGCCGTTAGCTGTCTTGAAGAAACAATATTTTAATTGAAGCCATGATAAAAGCAGAGCGGCAGTGGTTGTTGTAAAGCTTAATTTATTAAACAGCCTTATTTTTAATGCAAAAAAAAATCTGTAAAGAAAAAAAAGCTGTGCGCTTTAATACTGTCAAAATAAAACCTACAACTTTGAAGTCTTAAAATACTTTGGGAAATGCTGAATGTTTTTGACTGGTTATATGGAACAGCTGAACTGACTTAACTGGAACAAAATTAGAGGAACAAAGAGGTTTTGTTTCCAGAGTGTATTCTTTGCCCTTTGACAGCGCTGTCTGGCTCACGCTCCAAGTTAGATACACGGAGCAGGTCGCTGTCAGCTTCCCCCCGTCCTTAGACTTTCCACAAAACCAACCCACTGGAACAACACTTATATGCTTATAAAAGAGCAAAAATTACAGGAAGACTGGGGGCAAGAGCGGAACTTGAACCTCCTGTAACTGTTGGGTTGTTTTTTTTGAAGGAGTCTTGTATTGATGGTGCCACATGTCGGTGTGGGGGTACCACAGGCTTTTTCTGGCTGGTTGTTGATGTTGCATCCTACACAACTGGACCTTCTTAACATGATCTTGAAGTAAGAGCCTTGCTGTCCATAAAGATGCTCTGAAAGTCTCCCAGTGTTCTCTTCCCATGTACCCACGTAGTGCTTTCATCACCAAGAGGGTGAGATGGTTCCTATGCACATGGGGTATCCCTGGCATTGTAGCTGGCACCCCGGCTCTGCGAGGTGCTCATGTGCTCTGTTCTTCTGTCATTCAGGGCTATTTGCATGAAAACAGCCTCTCTGAAAAGTCTGTCTTCTGTTGGGGAAGGGTAGACAGCAGGAAGAGATGAGCAGCTGAGAAACGGGTCTCTTGTTTCCATGCAAATATCCTATAAAGAACAAAAGAGGGGGAGAAGCGTGCTCAGAGATGGGGTCTGCCAGCAGAAAGGCTCCAGAGTTGTTTTCCATGAGTGGCATCAGGTCCATGTGAATGTAATTTTTACACTGTTGTGGCTGTGGGTCTCCTGGGTGAGTCACAGATGCTGCTTTTGTTTTGGACTTCTCGAGGGCTAAATCCTCTGCTCTGTCTGTGGGAATTTTACTGCTGACTTCACTACCGGAGAATTAGGGCTTTTGGGGTCTGCTGCCGGAATGAGTTACCTCTTGTTCCCAAATCTCAGCTTGTATAAGAGATAGAATGCAAATTAACACAGCAGTTGCCTTGTGTGCCCCTGGTTATATCACTGTGCCTGGCTCTGAGTGTCCTGGGGGTGGATTTCACTGGCTTTAGTGACTGCACTGTGGTTTCTTTCCCAGTGCATGGGAAAGTGCTTATTTCCCTTTCCTTGGCACCTGAGCGTGTTGGGAAGGTGTCAGAGGGTGGGAAGCCCTGCATGCCAGCTAAAACCACTATCAAAACAGGGCTGTGAGCAGCAGCCTTGCTGGAGTTGACTTGAATGTCTTGGAGAGAAGGTGGCTCTGGAGATGGGGACAGTGCTGTGATGTGCTTGAATCGATGTGTCAGTGACAAAGAGCTCTTGGGGACTTGTTGGCATTCACTGCAGCAGGAGCTGGGCTGGGTTAAGGCTTGGCTGCTCAGAGCTGCCTGTAGTAGAGGGAACCAGCTTGATAATAAAGGTAAGAGGAGTAACTGCACGTCTCCCTCTTCCATCACTGCCCCCAGCAAGGCACGAACCTCCGTTCATCAGCATTCATGTCCTTTGCACCCATGGGTATGGAGTGAGTTGCAAGCCAGGGCTCTGCTGGAGCAGATGCACACGGAATTTAGTAGCTTCCTTAGAAATAAGTATCAGCAAGATGTCACAGAGGTTAGGCTCATTACGAGATCTCATTAATTCTGTGGAATACCCTGTAGAGAATATATTAATATTCTTATTCTGTTGACATATATTAACATATATAATAGTTGTATAATTGTTACTAATAATTATGATAATAATAAGCTTCTTCTCGTAGACATGTCAGAATGGATATTCGGAAGTCCCTGTAGGTACTTTTAAATCACAGTTGATGGACAGAGGTGCTGGTGTTCTGAGAAGTGCCCGTTTTTTGCCTGCTTCTGCCTGGGAATAGTGTGAACCTGGAGGCCAGATTTCACAGGAACAGTTGATAGTGTTTATCTACGCTGGTTGGCTGGCTCAGGCAGTTTGGGTGAGGATGTTCTTATGCTTTTAGCTGGAAATTACCATTCCCTACCCTGATGTTTGCTGCCATTCAGCAGAAGCACCTTAATTTGAAGTGTGCCTGCTCCTGTGCCATTGCAGGGCTGCAAAAGTAAAAGTCACCCTCAGCCTGAAGCATCAGTTTGGAGAAGCCCATTCTGCTTTGCCTTACAAGAAGATCACTGTCAGTGACACTGTCATCCGGGGAGGTCCTTTCTTACCAACTCCAGGCTTTTCAGATCCTGCCCCAGATGAGATAAAGGTCTTGGTTGTGTGTGTTATGTGTGCATAGTTGCTACCCTACCAGGCCAAGTCTTGACATTGGTTATAATAGAAAACCAGAGGGTGCCCTGATTTTTAAATCATTAAAAGAACTTGAAGACATTCAAGAAGCTTGGAGCTTGAAAGGTTCTGGATTTAAAATGTGTTCTCCTGTTTTCCTAAGTAAAAAACCTGCTAACAAGCACACGGAGACCCACAGCGACTACAATGCAAAGCTTGGTTCAAAGGGTACAGCTCTTCTTGATTTGTTGGAGAACATTACCCTGTGGCATATCTGAAAGCCAGATACAGGGTGACAAAGCAGCATGCTTATGGCAAAGCAGTAATATTCACAGTTGTCCAAAGAAAGATTTAACTTTTCCAGCCAGCTTTTACTGATGCAAATTGTCACCCGCTGTGTTGCAATAAAGAGCAGAAATAACTAAATATGAAATGCTGACTCGTAAAGGGGAGTCATCTGAAGTGCTTTGTGTTGCAAGATTTCATGAAAATGGTTTTGAAATGTTCTGCTGCCTTTACCTTGCAGAGAGGCCAGTGGTGCCAGCTGGCAGGTGCTCTCAGCAGTGCATCATCCCAGGGATGTTCGGGGTGGAGCGTGAGCGCTGGAACATCCCGTCCAGCTCACAGGGGTCAGAACAGGATTGTTCCAGCAGTGCCTTTTTTTTTTTTCCTTTTTAAAAATAAATAAATTGAAAAAGGCTTTGTCCAGTGCGGGTATAAAAGTCTCCAGCTTGGTTTCAGTCTCTTTTTTTTCCTGGCAGCAGTTCCAAATCACTCCCTTCCCTGGCAGGGGATGGCTCTCTAAAGTACATCTTAGGGTTCCTGCTCTGTAGGATCAATGCAGGTTGTGTTCAGTGAAGGTCTCTTTCATTAAGTTCATGTTATACAATATAAAGGACATTTTTGTTCCTAGTGTGACCCCTTTACTCTGTGTTGTAGGTAACTTGCATCCTGGTGCCCAGTGTTATAGCTCCTACTTCCTTTATGAATTGCTCTTTCTGCTGCTCCCATTGTTATCCTTACCTGCTTTGGGGTTTTGTGGTGTGTTTTGGGGTTTTTTTCTGTTGTTTTTTTTTTCTTTATTTTTTTAATAGCCTGCATTAAAGTTGTATGCTCTTTACAGCAGATATCTTGGGCTTGGTTTTATTTTATGTTTGTGAAGCATCCAGTACAGTTTTGCCTTGATCTTCAAGCAAGACCACCCCAAGCTAAACATTCCAACCTGTAGTCCTTATCCTGCTAAAGCTCAGATGCTCTGATTTCCCTGGGTTTTGCCAAGACCCTGCTGGGCCAGGTCCAAAAGGTGAATTCAGACACCACCCAGCTTCTCTAGAACTTTGTTTCCAGCTTCAATCCTTGCATCCTCTCCCCTCAGTCTAATTAAAACCTGCTGTAACGAATGCTGTGAAACCAGCTGCCATGCCTTGGCAGGTAGCAAAGCCAGGGCAGTGAAACCTCCAGCTAATCCATCCATGCTATGAAGTCATAAGAATCTTGTTAATTTTTAAAAAGCCCTTGATGCCCACTAATCCAAATCAATTTTCATTTCTTTCATAAAGTCGTGCTTCCATTTAGGCTTCAGCTTAGAATTACAGCTAATTTGTTCGATTTTATAACAGTATAATTGAAAAAGTGATTTTAATGTCCTGGCAACCATATTCCCTTTCTTTGGTTGTTAATGAAAGAATCCATTAAAGTTAAATGATTTGGGCACAGATTCAAGTTGAATCGCCTGAATATTCTAGGGGAGTGTTTCTGACCATCTGCTGCTCTGTCATTGGCGTTTGTGTTGTAAATGGGACTGAGAGAAGGACTTCACAGGTCTTGTTCGAACCATTAAGCATAAAATATCATTTTAATTTTCTGATCTCAGTGTAAATAGTGGAAATGCTCAGGAGAGTTGGGTCTGCTCTGGTCATAAAATCACTGCTGGGCCATGCTTCCACATCCTTTTTCGGGGATCTCATGGCTGTTTGTATTGATTGCAGCACATCATTCAGCAGCGGGTTGTGAGTTCCTTTTAATGACAGGCACGACAACTGGAAGTGGAGCCTGTGAAGGGGAAAGCACACGTGATGGAGAAGTGTTTTTCCCGCTGCCTGGAGTCACGGTCACCGTGTCCGTCTGGTTGCAAAGGGAGCAGTGAGTCCTACACAGGGCTGGGAGTGGGAACAGGGACAACTAATACATGGGAGCAGCTGTTGTCATCGCCTGCTCCTTTGCATATTGCCCTGGTGGGTGAGTTAGGGCTCTTGGGCCAAGCTGGCACTCAAAGCACAAGCCTTGTGTGCCCAAGCAAGGGCAGAATCAGAGGGCTCATGTCCCTTCCCTGTGTCACACTCTTCCTCTTTCCTTTGCTGCCGAGCTTTCTTGCTGTGCTTGGTGACATGGGACATGCCTGACCTGCTGGGAAGCAGGATGGACAATGAACCACGCCATGGAATCCACCGGAGCTGGCTCTGACTCTCATTGGAAGTAGATGAGTCTTTGGGTGTTCTGTTAAAGCTGGAAGCGTACTTGTCTTGCAACGTGAAAAAAAAAGAAAATAAAATCACATGTGGTGTGTTTCTTAGGAAATGTTGAAGTGCAGCCCAAGTTTCTGGAGGCCTTTGAAATGAGGGAGAGGCAGGGTGGGCTCTGTCCGTTTGCTCCAGAGCTTTACACTGTATTTTGCATCTAGAAGTTTGAGTTGCAAAGGGTGAAGAATTGTCTGGTAGAGAGGATGGGACTTGTTAGTTGGGAAGTTTGGCTGCAGGATTCAGACCTGCAGTGGGGATAGTTTCATTCCTCCATGCATTGACTTTTCCCAATGTTTGAAGTTGGGTATAATGCTTTTTCTTTTTTTTTCTTCAATTTCTGTAGGGTGGTGAGATCTTGACTGATAAAATATTCACTGTTGGAACTGAACATTTTTCAGTTTAATGTATTTATATTTGTATCTTTGGAATATACAAAGCTGTTAACCCAGGGGAAAAGAGCTACAAAATACACTTAGAGTTTTAACTGTAGCCCACAGGTGAAGGATCTTTGTGTATTTTATTTGGCAATATTGGTTTCTGGTTAAGTGACTATTCTCAAGAGGGATAATACTGGAACTTGTATCATACTGCATACTTTTAGTTTTCTCAGGCGTGGAGAGATGAAACTATATCCTAAAAATATGCTAAACTGAAATAGTTGAAGTGTAAAAATAGGTAACATAACAGATCTTGTTTCAGACTCCTCTGTGTTGTTTGCAGATCAAATGTGTGTGCGATGAAGTAAAATCAGGAACTTGTGCATCTCACAAAAGCAAAATGACTGGGTTTCCTTTCCAACATCAGTGAAAAATGCAGGAAGTCGTTAGGTGTTTAAATGTTTTCAGTGAAATCATGCAGATCTAAGGCAGTCATTTTAACCTGATGTGGTCCTTTAAACCAGCAAATCTCAGGCTTATTCAGCTCGGACCAGTGCTCAGCAGCACAATTACAGTCACTGCAGCAAATGGGCCTTCTGATGTTAACACCAGCAGATAACAAAAATAGCATTTAATAACTTTCATTAGAGTTAGTGTTTCTAGGGCTTTGGGGCTTTGCTCTTTCAAATCATTTACATAATTTGCAGGTACAAGCTGCTGTGCCAGACTGTCCATCTGATTCTCTCTCTGATCAGAGCATATTAATGCACTTGTTTGATGGTCTGTTACCAGTAATTACCTTGGATTGCATTAGGAGCATTTCCAACATTGCAGCTGGTCTGTATTTTTCACTAAGTGTATTTCAGGGCCCAATTACAGGACTCTGATGTGTTATTGTTCCAGTGTGCTTGTTCAAGCTTGTAATTTTAATGTGCCTCCACACTGTAAATCTCTGGATGCAAACCCAGGGCTCTGTCCTGAGTTCCCCACGCATCCCGTGCCTGCAGCAGCTTCTGCAGGGATCGTCTCAGCTGTTCCTCACTGAATTTTTGAGAAGGGAAGGACGAGAGCCAGGAGGTGGAGGCTGCCTTGGAGATGTTTGTTTATAGAGCAAAGCCTCAAGGTTGGTGTGTGGTGTGCTTGGCGTGGAGCAGGTGGGAAAGGCACAGGAACAGCTCAGCCCTCCCTGCCTCAGGCAGTGTGGGGATTGCAAAGAGGTTTTCAGTGATTTTAGTGTTTAAGTCACTTTGGCTCTTTAATAATCATCCTTCAGTGCAAGGGAGGCTTACACTGATAGTTCTGTCCGCAGGGACAGCCCTCCCTGTTGTGATGTCAGCACTGTGAGGCACCCTGGGGAGAAGACCTGAAAAAAGCTGAGTTCAGCAAATCTAGATTTCAGCCTGTTCTAGACTTATCTGCCTTCAGAAACCTTTCTGGGGTCAGAGAGGAGAAATACGAAGGCTTAACCTTCGTGAAAGTCAAGCACTTTACCGTTATAATTGCCGTTGACAATTCAACATGATGAATAAATTATTACTGCTATTGATTTGTTTCATCTTTCTGGACCATTTGTTTGCAGGGGATACATCAGAATAACACACATCTCGATGAGAATGAGCTCGATTTTGAGAGCTGGTGTGGTGTTTGTCCCTGTCTGCAAGGCATCATCCAGATATTTGGGCAAACCTGATGCTTCTATAGAAGCATGAGAGCATTTAGTCCTTTCTAGAAATCAGTTGATACTTTATTAGGTTGGAGTTTCCTGGGTTACACGAGCCATGGGTTGGTGGCTTTGATAGTCTTGGGTGGCTGAAATGAGCAACTGCAGTTGACTTCAGCATTGGGAGCACCTTTAAAACTACTTAGGATGGGGACGTTTTCAGCTGTTTTATTTCCCTGATGTTTTCCTTGATATATGTTATATTTATACACAAAGATATTCACTTACCTATGTGAAGAAAATGAACTCAATCCCAGCCTAAACCAGCACATCTTTACTGTAATTACAACCTTAGATGATATCATTCTTTACAGGTATGGCCTATAAACAACAATGCAGCATTGCTCGTGTTTCAGATAATGTTTCTTCCATGCCATCCCTTCTGCTCTCTTGTTTTTAACTGGGGGTTTGAAGAGGGCAAAGCCCAGAGGCTCTTGCCCAGCATCATTCTTCAGGGAGATGCTCCACCTTGCCCTGCCAGTGCTCATCCTGGGTACCAGTGTGTGCCAGGACAAACTCGAGCTGGGGAGTGACCAGGACACTGCACACCATGACCTGCAGCAGGATCTGTGCAGGGTGTGAGGGGACTGCTCCTGGCATGGCCTCATACCTGGCCCCCTGACGTGGGGATGGTGACACTCTCCGAGTGCTGTCTTCTGCTGCCTGCGGTGCTGGGCTGGCACCCAGCTGCTCCTGAAAGGCTGGGATCAGCTTAGTGACAGGGGATGATCTGAGAGTCCCTGGCTGCCAGCTGGATAAATACTCCTGCAGCAGTGGGAGATGTTGCATTATTAAATAAACCATCTAGGTTGCTTATGTGCAGAATTAGGATAAGGCTGAATTCCTACTGGTGAGCACTGCTCTGCTGTGGCTGGATATCAAGTGTTAATAAAATGGTCTTTCCAGCAGCTCTGGATATAGCTTTTAGGAGCCTTCTGTTCCAGAGAGGCTAAATGGGCAGTGCAGGTGTAACTTTCTTGTTTGTGTTGCCATTACAAGGTGGAAAGTTCCAATAACATCTGGTCATTGGGAAGGGAATGTAGGGATCTTGACCCTTCCGTCTCACAGACCTTCTTATGGTTGAGTGGAAGAATGTTTTCTGTTTTACTGTGCCATGGGGAGGCTGAAGAAGTGATGCACGAGGGGATTTAGGTGCCCAGCTCCTCTTTCAGCCTCCCATTCTGCAGAGATCATGGGAGTGGGGTGCTCCAAGCCCAGAGCTCCCCCAGCTCTGCTCTCAGGGCTGATGTTGCTGAGCTCCCAGCATGCAGACTCTGTTGAGACCTCCATCCAGATTTCTTTCTGGGTCACCACTTGCGAAGTGCAATTGCCCTAAAAACAGACTGAGCCCAAGCTATTGACTTGTAATTGTCAATGCATAAAGTTTCCAAGAAGAAAGAGGGCTTTGTGTTGCTTTAATGGGGACACACTGAAGTATAGTCACTCTTTGAATTAGACAATGGGAACGTAAAGATTTTCTACAGCTCTAAGAGTGTCTGAAGAGCATCGGCAGAAGGTTGCATTAAGCAGAACAATGGCACAGTAGTTGGCTTGCTGAGAGGTAGGAAAACCCTTTGGTAGTAGTAACTTCACTTTTCTTCAGTGCTGTTCGCTCCCAATTAAATAAGATTAATTGTGCTGTTGAGTTCCACGGGTTCAACATCCAAAATAAATACATAAATTAAGGCAGGCGACAGTGCAGAGGCCCAAATGCAGTTTGAATTCCTGCCACCTCCTGCGGGATGTGGAGGAGAGAGAGGAGCCCTTTCCTCTCACTGCCTGATCTCCCACAGAACACACACGACGGCCGAGTGCTCCGCTCGCCTTGCCTGAGCCGCTTTCCTTGTTCCTGGGAAGGTTTTCTTTGGCTGGAGCTCTGCAAGGTGCACAAGCCAGTTCCAAAGTGCCAGATGTGTGTGGAATAGGAAACATGCTGGCCAGGCTCCAGGCTGTGGGACCTGCAGCACAACAGCGGCTCCCCAGGAAAGTCTCTGGCTGCCAAGAACTAGAAGTGATGTCAGCTCTGGAAGTGTGTCAGATTAGAAACCCTTGTACTTTGCTCCCTGTGAAGTATTAATCTCCCAAGGCCTGTGCTGTAATGGGTCCTGTCTGGCTCAGTGCAGCTCTCTTTGTTTTGGGCTGGAAATGTTGGAGGGGGTTTCGTGGGAAGGCACTGGAAGCTGTCAGTGCCTTGGCTGCTTTGGGCTGCGTGTCCTTGAGCTGCTCCCTGGGCCTCACTCAGCTGTGCTAAAGATGGGCCTCCCCTGCCTTGAAGTGAAGGTCTGAGCCTTGGAATTGCTGAGTGGGGGTTGTAGGAGCGGGCTGGGGGTTCTAGGAGTGATTGTGCCTTGGAATCTTGTGTATGCCCGAACCTCTTTGACTTCCCCCAGCTCAATGAGTTTGTTCAAGAGAAGATAGGACATCTCGACCAAATACTGCCTTTCTGTCTGCCTTAGGGACCTTACTCAGGGATTGTGGATCAGATGATTCCAGCTGTGCCAGGTGCTGTCCAAAACCACAGAAGTACAGATATGCCAGTGCACAGAATCACATCCCTTTGGGTTTATGCCTGTATGTTTTGTTTTTACAATAATTACTAAACCACAACTCGTTCTCCTCTGCACAAAGCCATTTGTCTCCTGTTGAACAGTAACCTTTTATTTGCTCATGCTGTGTAGCAGAGCTCAAGGACATGTTTACTGCCGATAGCCAAAATTTCACCAGAACAAGCATCTCCCTTGTCTGGATTTTTCCACCTTGATTTAAGTGGTTAAACCTCAGGGAAGGAGAATAGCCCTGTGTGCAAGGAGACAAGTGGGAGTTTGTGCTGTTCTTAGTCATGGAGAGAAAGCTCCCATCTCCATGGGCTTGGAGTATTGCATGTCCTGGATGTGCAAAACACTGCTGTGAGGGTCTCACCTCTGCCCAAGTAATTGCGTTGTCAGGGATCTGTCGGACCTCGCTGTGTTTCTCGCTCACACTTCACCTGCTTAGTTACAGATTTGAAATTGCAAACCCAACAGAATCCATTCTTTTTCCCCTTTGCTCAGTGGTAAGTTTGGCTATTCCTGCCTCCCTTTGATGCTGAGGAGAGGAGGTGATAGGAGTGGGGTTTGGCTGTATGCTGAGATGTGTGATTCGGGAAGGGATGTTGGCTGGTTTAATGCGTGTTTTCAGATGCCTGCCTTGGCTCTGAAATCAGGCTGGCAGGGGCTGTGCTCCCACGGAGGGCAGAGGACAGCTTTGTGCCTTGAAGATTTGACGACCTTTGTTCATTTGAAACGCCCTGTTTTTTTATGCCACTCAACAGGAGACTTTTTAATTTACTTCACTGGGCCTGGACGCTGGAGGTGGATGGATGGCTGATGGAAGTGAGGAAATAGATGGAAGAAAAAGAACATTTTTCTCCTGGGCTGTTTTTATGCACATTATAGCCTAGGGGTTTGCAACATGGGGGAGAGTCAAAAGCCCCTGCAGAGCCTGGGTCAGAAAATATAATTCTCATGGGAACAAAATGCTTTTAACTTGCTGCATCAAAGACCCTCCGTTCCAGGGCATGCTCTGTGTTTGAATACATCTGCATTCCTCCAGAACTCTGTATGTGAATGCACATGTATGTTGTGTGTATCTATGTGTGTGTACTTTTGCATGATTTATAATCTCAAAGCCCTTTCTGTCTGCCTTGGAATAGCTCAACAGTTGAACCTACTTTCAGAAGGAGTCAAAAGCAAAAAGCTCTCTGGCTCCAAAGCCCAGGTCTGTAGCTGGAACACCTGCCTGGGACTGAGGTGTGAAAAGCCCTCCTGGCTCCTGCCCTGGAAGGCCCCCTTGACTCTGTTCATCACAGCATCACCTCAGGCAGGGCAGAGGGTGAAGGTGAGCAGGAGGCTGCATGAGCACGTGGCCCTGTGCTTTAGCAGGGCCCTGCCCATTCCTGTCAGTACAGGGTGAAGAATGGAGGTTGGAAATAGTCAGGAGCTTCTGTAAGCACTTAACATTCCTGATTTCATTTGTCTTTGATCTCACTTGGACTAATTTTACTCTCTTCTGATCCTTTCCCTTGAAGGGGCTTTTATCTCATTGTCAGGCTTGCTAATTTAGTGCGGTGTTTTGAACCAGACCTCCTCCTACATTTCCAGAGCCTGGAAGGTATTTTTTCCTTAATCAGGGGGTGTTTATGCAGTTCTTTGAACATCTTAGGACAAGACTCATAGTGGGGCTTTTTGCAATGCCCAGTTTGGGTCCTGGACCCTGCTGCTCAACCTCTGTGTGTTCAAATGGCCTGTCCCCAAACACTGCAGTATTTTGGGGCTAAAAGGGCAGGAAGGAGGGATGGATGATTTGGGACAGGTCAGAGCAGCCTGATATTGGATGGGAAACTTCATTTGCCCAGTAGGAGGCCTTCCCAGGCTGTGCTAAATAACAAATAACAGTGGGTTATCACATGTGTTTGACCAACCAACCAGACACTTGGATCCAGGTAGGTTTTGACTTTGTGGAAAAGAGCTGGGTGATTTGGGGATATAGAAACTTCACCACTTGTTTTTGAAAAGAAAATACTTCTTCTTGCTGTGATGGAAAGTACGGAGCTTTTTGTTCTTACTCTGCTGCAAGCAGGTTGAGTGGATTTTTTAAGGAATTGAAGTTTGAGAGGCTGATAATTGCTTATTACCATGGGAAGCTGCACTGCAGATCCCTGCTCTATTCCTGGCTGCCTGAGCCAGCCAGCTGTCCCCTTGTGCTTCACCTTTGGAAGAGGAGGAATGTTTCCAGCAAAATGCCATTCTAATTGCTGTCTGAAGAAAGCAGAAAATAGGACAGATATATGGGCTGTTCCCCCAGCGATGAACAGGAGCTTCTAAGGACAACAAATGTAAGGAAAGGCAAAGAATGAGGACTTTGGAGAAATGTCTGGATCGTTTCTTCATGGATGAGGGTTCTCACGTGGATGGGAGTTCTCATGACATCATTTGAGCTGCCTCCTGTCCTTAGCTCAGCCAAATTCTCCCTGGCCACAGACTGTTAACCCTCCCCTGTGTTTGACCTTGTCACCTGCACAGGTGTTTGAGGGGCTTGATTTCTCCCTATTTCATACAGTGTTTTGGTGCTGGCTGTCTTGGATGGAAGGCTTCCAGGGGCAATGTCTTTCCAGTACGTTTGGAGCAGCCTTTCAGGTTCATGTTCCCTTGCTTCTACCCTCCTGTGGAGCCACTGAGTGAGTTCTGTAGCTTGCTGTGATCCTCAGAGGACTCATCTGCTCCAGGAGACACGAGTGGGCAGAACTGCCCTTACAGGAGGGGTTTGGTGGCAGTCCCTGTGTAGTGGCCTGGACCTGCCAGGGCTGTGCTGGCTGACAAATCCAGAAATTACATTGTGGTGTGTGCATTTGGGGAGCTCAGTGGCTGCTGCTTCTGGCTGTGCCTTCTTCCCACACAGTGTGAGTCAGCAGTATGGTGGAAGCATCCATGCAGGAAAACCCTAAATCCAGGGACTTACAGGCAGCTCTGTGTTGGCAGTGGCTGCCCCTTTGTCCTGGAGTACAGCACCTGGCTGTTGTGCTGACTGTGACATGGGCATCTCTGCATTCTGCTGGAGTTTGGCTTTGGGAACTGGGAGATTGCCCCCTGGACGTCCTAGTGAAGGTGACAGTGCTTGGGGCGGGGTCTGTTCTGTCCCATAATGATGGCAATTAACAGCCAGCAGGCAAGTAGGGACCTGTGGAGCCTCCTCATCACTGAAGGGACAGAACTGGCCAACTCCAACTCTTGGTGGTCGTTCTACCACCCAGCAGCGATGACAAACCTGACAAGTTCCCATCCCACGGGCACCGAATCGGCCCCACACGTGGGCAGGGTTGAACCCTTCCTTCCAGGGGCACCTGCGGTTTCTGGCACACGCCTTGAAATAATTCCATCTCCCTGCACGTGTAATTTTGCGTGTCATTGCCCCTAATTGCATGCTTAACACACACTCTTTTAAAGTGCAGCCCTTTTATCAGCAGTAGGTAGTAGCAGGTTTAATAGGGTGTTTGAATTCCTATAAAATTAATCTGTAGCCTTCTGCGATAGGAGACGGGCAGGGAGCCATGTGGTTCATATCCAGTGTTGATAAACTTGTTATAGAGGCAGGAAACATTTCTGATTGGAGCAGTGACAAAATAATTTGGAGCAGAGCCATAAAAAGAGTGGATGGTGATGGTTTGAGCACAGCAGAGATTGAAATTGCTGGTGTGTGGAAGCAGCGCTGCCAGCTAACATTGACTTAGTGTCTCTGGAGGACTCTAACAGCAAATGCATTTTATTAATGGCAATATTCTTTTAGGAAATGCTGAGCATTGTTTCAGAGGTGGAGCTCCCCTCGAGTACGTGGGTTTGGAAGTTGGCCAGACCAAGATCTGCTCAGCTGAGCTTGCTGCTG
Source organism: Neopelma chrysocephalum (assembly GCF_003984885.1). Taxonomy (NCBI): domain Eukaryota; kingdom Metazoa; phylum Chordata; class Aves; order Passeriformes; family Pipridae; genus Neopelma; species Neopelma chrysocephalum. The sequence goes on along the minus strand of NW_020897736.1, from coordinate 12,716,660 downwards.
GTCATTGCTCCGGCCTCAGGCTGCAGCAGGAAGGTTGCCTAAGGGCACGTGCTGGGTACTGTCTGCTGGCAATTGGAATATCCTTCTCCAGTGGGGAAAATGCACCCATCCATTCTCATTCTGGCTTCACCTACAAGGGGTAAAATGCTCAGAGACAGCAGGTCATGTTTTTAGCCATTCTTTTGTTGTCTTTGCTTTGAAATGAGTTTCCCAGTCCACGAAAGTCAGTGGGAGTTTGCTGTCTTACTGGATTCCCAGCTGGACTTGAGCTCTTACTGCCACTGAGAGGGGGACCTGCTCCAACCAAGTTGTGGTCATTGTTATGGGGATGCCATGCTGGGCTTGGATACCTGTGCAACTTAGTTGTCCTGTGGGGGTTGATCAGCCTTGGAGGAGGCTCTGGTGTGCAGGTGAGGGGGAGCCTTTGCTTGGGCAGCCATGGCAGGTTGGGCCCTTACTGCATCTTCTGTGCTTGCTCTTGCTGTTGCTGTCACTTCACCGTCTTCCAGCTGTCTTCTGCTTGAATCCAGCCTGGAAAAAGCAAGTGTGGATAAGAGGGGTGGCTGCTGGACCCAGCAGGGGGTGGCAGAAATGGTGCAGGTTGTGCAGCCACAGGGGTGTGTGATGGAGAATGCAGTGCACAAGTGTCATGGGAAGGTGCTGGCCACCTCACAGGGCTGAATTTCACCTGGTGTCTCCAGCCACGCTTCCTTTGCTGTGTAAAACTGGGATGTGATTAACCAAGGAAAGCCAACCCTTCTGCAACACTGTCTTCTCTTTGCAGGGAGCCTGTTGGAAGGGGATTCCCTGGACCTGAGCTGTAGTGCTGGTCCTGCAAAGGTGATACTGGAGCCAAACCAAGAAGTGGTTTTGGACTGTAACCTGACCCCTGCCGAGCAAGTGATCAACATCACATGGAAGAAGAATGGGTTTCCATTAGTGGAGCAGGAACATCTCCACGTGCTTCCGAATGGATCGCTCTTCATCTCATCCCAGGCTGTGGCAAAAGACAGTAAAAATCCCGGTGCTGAGGGGAATTACTCCTGCGTGTCTCACAGCTCCCTAGGGACTGTCACCAGTCAGACGGCTGCAGTCAGGTTTTCAAGTAAGTGTTCTGGGTTTTTTTGGTTGATCTTCCTTCCTTCCCCTCGTGGTATTTATACAGAGCACTTACCTCCCTGAGAGTTTGAATGTCTATGAAGTCAAGTTCTGTTAATGATGTGTAGGGGATTAGGGATAGTCCACAAATAAGCAGTGTTGTCTTCCTGTTATCCCACTGTGAGCATCCTGTATAACTCTCCCAGGTAAGTGCCATCAGCCATGAATTAAAAACAGGACCCTCCTCACTCTCCAAAAGGCAGGGCTTGTTTTTGCAGGGAACTTCACAGCCCTGAGGGCAGCACTTTGTGCCTGGGGAGGTGACTGTGGGGGTCTGGCTGTGGCAGCTTGTGAGGTGAATATCTTGTGGTAATGGAGGAGATGAGAGAAAGGGCTCTTCCAGGTGGTTTCTGTTTGGATCTCTGAGAAGGACATTCCAAAGTCTGAACCACTGAATCTTTACATGGCATTCGAGAATAAAATTCCTTTGTGTTCAGGGATGGTTCCTGGAGCTGTTTTAAGGCTGTGAGCGCCGATAAATGATTCCTTGATGTACAAAACAGGTGAGGTTAGAAAATAATGCAGATACAGCAACACTTCTCTCTAGTACAGTGACTTATGGAAACATTGCTGAATGCAGGTGCACAGGACACCATCAGAGCACTTGATCAAAGCTGTGGTAGGTGAAGATGCAGAGTGGATGTTCTGACACCCTCTTTACACTGGGATGTTTTCAGCCTCTGGTAGCCCAGGCAGGGCTGTCCAGGTTTGGCCAAGTGGGTGTTTGAGGCTGTGAGTGCTTTGCTGTAGAAACCAGCATTGCTGGTGAAGCTTTACCAGATTAGGGGAAAGTCTTTTACCTTTGCAACATGTCCTGCTTTTCTGCTCAGAAAATGTTTAGCATGCAGCAGCCATAGATTGCTGGTCACCCGTCCCTCCTGTTCCCTCCTTTCTTTGATTTGTAGGGCCAGGTAAATAGCTGGTTCCAGCATTTTGTTAAGTGAAAGGACCCCAAGGGCTATGGGGATGGAGTCAGGGATCCTGCATGGAGATATTTTCTGGGGAGGTTGGAGTCCTGGAGTAGAAAAGCTGTCAGGAGGACAGGAGGATTTATTCAGCTGCTCCTGCCCCAGTTCCAGACAGCCAGAATTAGGATATATTCCCTTTTAGGAGTGATTTGTGTTGAAGTTTGCACTGTGCCTCTTGCCTGGTTGCAATGATTTGTGTCTCTCTTACGGTCCTGGGTTTCGTGTTTGGTTTCTCATGAGTGAGAACAGTGGAGACACCTCAAAACCAGGAGACTGATTTAAATTGCCCTTCCCTCCCCCTGGATTTTTCCAGAGGAGCCTACATAGGTGATGCCTCTTTCCATCTAATTCTGGGTTTCTCCCAGAAACGGGGAACTTCAGGTGAACTCTTTCCTTGTGTGTACTCATGTGTCTCATTTTATTACCATCTGCACAGGGAAAGTGCTGCCTCCGTGGCACACACGTGCACCTGCCATACCATAATACCCACTGCTGAGCAGAGAGCAGTGAGGGGATTGATTAATGAAATGCGTCTCTGCTTCGATTTGTTCTGTGGGCTGGACAGGAGCCCTTGCTCCATGAGCATTCAGCTGGAGCAGGTGAGGATTGTAAAGGCCTGGGATTTTCCGCTGCCACTGAACAGGGTCTCTCCAAAGCTGTTTGTTTGTGGATGGAGTTATTCTTTGTGCTGATTGCCCTGGGCGCTGCTGATCAGGACGAGGCAGTAGAAGAAAACCTGTTCAGCAGGTGGGATGTGTTATTCCTGCCATCAGCTTGTCCTTCTGGCCTGCAGGGCCTTTCCTTCCCTGGGATGGGGATCCCATGTGGGGATGTGAGTCACTCTGTCACCAAGTCTTGCAGTGAGACGTAGGAGGGGTTCACAATACCTGCCTTTCTCTGCACTGCTTTGGTGCTGTTAGTGTGTCTGCCATGTTTCAGGGAGTCCCCTTCTCCTCCCTGGCAGCCCCAGAGCAGCTCTGGCACCTCTGTGTAAGGGCTGCCAGCTTCCAGGTGGAGGGAGGGGACACTCCAGGCAGCAGTGAGCCTGGAGCTGGAAGAGGCTCTTTGGAGCAGTCAGGCTGGAGTGATGGAGGTTGGGATGGTGTGTGCAGGCTGTGGCACTGTGATGACTTCCGTCCTTCCACCGTGGCCCAGGAGTTCAGTTTTTTGGCATTTTGCTGGATAAACATGTGGCTCAGAACTGCCCAGTGTGACACTCTGTGTGCCACCAAGGGAGATCTGTGCCACGGTCCCCATCCAAACCTTGTGGCAGTGGTGGCCGTGGCAAACAAGGAGGAGCAAGGCTGTGAGGAACGTGGTGTGAGTGTGTCTGTTAAATGAGCAGCTGCTCAGGCTGATGAATCAGGTTTGTGGGTTTCTCAGATCCCTGAGTGTTCCCATATGGAAATACCAGGGGCATTGTTGTAGCTGTGGGAAGGTGTAGCTTTCTACCTGTTAATAACTACATTGGTGGAGATTTGTTAAAGCTTTTAATTTAGCTTAAACATTTTGTGCGAAGGGAGGTTGTAGAAAATTACAGTAATTGTGACTGTCAGATGAAGATGTTTGCTGTGCCTGGAGGGAACGGGCCAGTGCCTGTGGCTGCTGGCAGCGAGCTCGGGAGAGGTTTGGAGTGTTCCTGCACCTGGAGGACAGGCCAAAGCAGGAATCAACCCACATGGCTCTCATGATCCTCTCTCCACATGCGCAGCGTCTCTTCTCTGCGGTGCACGGTGTGTCTGGGATTTGAGGAACAGCGGGCTGGGATTTACTCTTACTTTAAGGATTAATTTTATGGATTTTATCCTATTTATTGTGTGGATTAGGTGCATAGGTGAGTGAAGGCTGATGACTGTAGGCAGAGCCAGGCTGGGCAGGGTGAATGCACAGGCTCTGGACCATCCGTGGATGTGCTGCTTTGAGTAGGTGGGGAGCTGGTGCCTGTGGAGAGCAGGAGCAATCCTGTACCTCTCTGTGGCCCTGCAGGCCGAGCCTGTGCTGGCTCTGCCCCGGGGCCGTGGCAAATCACTCCCATGGCTTTCTGTGCATGTCCCCCTTGCACCCCCGGCCTGTTCAGAGGTGAGTGGCTCAGGGGTGGGTGATCTGGGTGGTGAATGTGATCTCGGTGGGGGCTGAAGCCGCCCCCATCTTGGAAACACCTACTAATAATTACAGAAGGTACAAAGAGGACGAGCACACAGAGTCTGGGGGCAAAGCGCTGTGGGAGAGAGCAGCGAGCCCCTTTCAGAAGGCTGAATTCCTTGCATAGACTGCATTTTCTGCCTGGGGTGTAGTGTTGCTGGCTGGCAGTCTTTCCAAGCTCACAGCCTCCTGCATGGATCATGCTGCTGGGAGAGGGTGAGGGTGCTGTGTTTCACCATTCTGCAGTCACCCCTGGGCTCAGGGCTAAAAGCCTTGGCACACACGGCTTGGCTCCAGCTGGGTTTAACATGTCAGCGGGGAGGGAGCTGCTGCTCCACTCCTGGAGGTGCAGAGCCCGGCACTTTGGCATGTCACTGAGGGCAATTTGCTGTAATGCTCTTCACCTTCTCACCTGCAGTGGGTAATTTTTACTGAGTGGCCTATTAAGGTGTTCAGGATAATCAGTGTAAGGGGCGAGGAGGTGTTTTGTGGCTTGGGATGGCTTTGCAAGCTAAACCTTAGCCGAGGAGTGGAAAATAATGTTGAGTGTGTATCGTCTTTGTTTGCCTCTTCCCCTCAAGCATCTCCTTTCCCTGCCTCCCTACATGAAAACCTCTCACTTTGCAGCACTTCTGCAGCAGCCCCTTCCATCAGAACGTGTTTGTGGGGGGAGAACAGCCCCTCCAAGGATCCCTGTGGCCCCGGGGTGAGCAGTGTGTTGGAGCCTGTCCTGCACTCACTGTGACCGTCTGTGCAGTGCATCGGAGTAGCAGGACCTGCTCTCCAGTCCTCTCCTTCCACAGCAGCCTTGCCTGACTCTTTTCCTCCCAGCACCAGCTGTTACCAGCACAGCTCTGAGCCTGGGTTTGGTAGCACTGGAGGTGCTGGACATGTCCTGCCTCTTCCATTTCACCCTGGTGCCCCTTGGGATGAGAGAGGGATCACAGCTTTCCATGATCTTGGCCCCAGTCTGATACAGATGCTTGTGGAGCAGCGATGAGCCTGACCAGCATGGTTGTGCCTGAGCCTTGCAGGGCTGAGATCCAGGGGTCTTGTTCAGTCCTGCACCAGAGGAACCTTTTCACTGTTCTTATCTTGGTTTGGTGTTGCTTTCTGTGCACAAAAGATCCCTGTTCGTGTTCCCGTCCTCTCCTTCACCAGGGGGGCTTCAGGCTGCTGCTTGCAGAGGCGATTTTTTCCAGTCTATCCCTACCCCCACTATCCTCATCCTGTCAAAGGAATGTGACAGAGCTGCTCAGCTTCTGAATTCCCCCTGCAAGACTTATCACAAGAAGGTACTAACAGCCAAACCAGTTTGCTGAGCACTGCCAGGGTTGAAGCTCTGGCACCCACAGAGCTCCCAGCTCTGCCGGGAAGCTGTGACTCCACTTGGGAAGCCTGGCTGTTCCTGCTGCTCCGAGCGAGAGGGACACTCCCTAATCAGGGTCGCTGTTTAGTCACGCTCCTCCACATCCTAATGAGGAATCTGTCACGGGCACATTTCTTGGCTCTTTGCTTTTGAAGAGCCATTCCAGAGCCCAGCACAGCAGGCAGATGGGGCTGTAGATGGAGGTGAAGGGCAGGATTCGGTTCTCAGCAGGGAACTTCAAGCTTGCAGGCACAGGTCTGGCAGGTGATGGGCAGGAATAGCCAGGACAGGTTATTGCCTGGTAACCCGGGTAGCCCAGGAGGCTCTGTCACATTTTGTACACCAATATGATGCCACTTAATAATGAACAGCAGAGAGGCAGGTGACCCAACATGAAGCAGAGGAAACAGATGCCTACAGATTTCTTCTTTTTAGAAGGATTCCTCCCTCCCATCATGACCTTCCCAGGTACATGACCCTCCAGAGCCTGCCAAAATACTATCATTTATACCTGTGGGATGAAAAGAGGAAAATGGGAAAGATGATTAAGAATATTTGCTGCCAGGAGAAGCTTGTTTTGATGGTGCCATCCTGAACGTGTGCTGGCACTTGATGGATTTTCTTTAAACTCTGGGTTCAGCAAGTTTTATTAACATGAGCTTAGAAGATCTTGTAGAAATTACTCTGTGTTACGGCGGTCTGCAGTGTATATTTGAGCATACTAAAGCAGTTGGCTGAATTTAGGCCTTACATATTAATGTCTTTTTCAGGTTTTTTTTCCAGAAAAATATTTTTCATTGCCATTTGTATGGAATTGGAAAAGTAGACTTGGTGGACAGCTGGTGGGAGAATTTGGTCTGTAGCTGCTGCGGAGAGCAATGAGTTGCTTGGAACATGTGATAACTATTTAAATTAAAGAAAAACACTAATGACAGCTGAGAATATGCCGAGGTTAAAATGGGTCATGTAAAAGCATTTCATTTTCAAAACTCTACATACTTTCTCAAGCTAACACTGCAATAAAGCCTGTTTGTGTGTGCATGGATGTTTGTGTGTGTGTGAGATGCAAAGAAAACTTCAAGTTCAGAGTCCTACAAAATCCAGAGCAATGATGAATGTTCTTGGAAAGCGGTGGTGGGACAAGCACATGATTGTGTTGGAGGGCCAGAAGGTCACTTGGGGTCCTTGTGAGCACAGTGCTGTGCTTGGCCCAGCAGTCAAGTGTGTTTTCTGGCTGAAATTTATGTCTATTGTGCCACGTTGAGGGTTTCTGGCACCGTGTTCCAGCATTGCTGGATGGTTTGTACGGCAGGGTGGGTTTCACAGCAAGGGCAGTTTAACAGAGACGTATTGAAAGCAGAAGCCAGTTCTTGTGGTGGAGAAGAATACAGGCTTTCTGCCCCCATCCAGGAGCCTGCATGAATATTCAACTCTCTACCGTGTGACTGAGATGCCTTCGGGTTATGCCATTGATAGGACAGATGCTGACAGCCCTGGGGGAGGATTTCTGCTCCTGGAGTCTGCAGGGTTTTGCTCTGTGCATGGAAGGGGAGCAAGATGAAGCAGCTGCGAGTGAAGGATGGGAGGGGTGTGGTCCAAGAGCAATCCCAAACCTTAGTGCTTTGTCTCCAAAACAAGTTCACCCTTTAGTAAAGACACATGCAGACAGGGATGAGCCTTGGAGAGCAGACAAGTGTCCTGGCATTTTTGAAATCCATCCTCCTCCTCTTAGCAAGGTGTCTGTTCCCCTTGGCTGCATCCCATCTGCTTGAGTAGGATGAGGTTGGGTTTTGCAGATAGAAGAAGGAGGGTCATAACCCTTGCAGCCTCTGCCCCTGGTCTCCAGCACTGCCAGCCCGTGGGCAGTTGTTTCGTGTAAATAACTTGCCATCTGGCTTTATTCTTCCTCTTGCCTTGCTTTAATTTCCTGTGGCTGCAGGAATGCTACAAGACAAGGGGAAACTCTCATCTCTCCGGCTGTGGCATTTCCCTTCTGTTTCTCATTGTGCATGTCCTTCCTAAATTGAGCAAGGGAAAAGACAAGGAAGCAATTTAGGAAGGTAGCTGCTGAAACCAGCTAATTGCCTGCCTTTCTCTCACGCTGTTGCCCTGAGGGAGAAAATAAGGAAAGAAGCAAATTTGCAAATTGAAACCTTTCAGTTACTGTTGCTACGACTGCTGACGGTCTGCGGGGCACAGGAAAGGGAGGAATTGCACTTCAGGTTATCTTTGGGAGAGAAAAGCCTTCCTCATAGCTCATACATCATAGCAGGTTTGCATTGCCCAGCAGAAACATTGAGTTATTAACTTTCCTTCCCTTTTTCTTTCCCCAGCATTGTCACGCTTTTTCCAGCAGCCGGAGTCGCAGACGGTGGAAGAAAATGGCATGGCCCGGTTTGAGTGTCGGATCGAAGGGCTGCCCTCCCCTGTCATCACGTGGGAGAAGGACCATGAAGCTGTTCCAGCAGAACCCAGGTGATTCCCTGGTTGCTTTCCCGGGTCAGCTTGAAAAAGAGCAAAACAGAACCTGACCATTGAGGATGTGGAAATCCTTTGTAAGACGGTAGAATGAAGAGAGAGCTCATTGGGTTTGGACCTGGTAATTAAGTGATTTAAGAGGAGGTATTTGAGGGGCCCATGCAACATATAAAACACCTAAATAAAATTAACTTTCTCCCAAAGATCCAAGACACAGAATTAAAAAACCCACCTTGATATTGTGCTGTGTTACAGCACAGAACCTGTGTGTGCCTGGGACAGGGCACGGCAGCTGCAGTGTGGACTGCCCTTGGCTCGTCCTCTGGTGTGAAGTGAGGTGGAATTCTTTGGGGGACTGGGACCTGACATGAGCAATATTTCTCCAGCTGACCATGGAGTTGGTACTGGGTGTACCCAACTGAACTTTTTTTGGTTGTGGCTTTAGAGACAGTTGTTTTCTTCACTGGTTTCCCACACGGATTTATCTCAGGGTTAATGACTCTTCTAGAGCACAGTGTGTGCTTAGTAACCTGGGAGGTCTTTCTCTTCGTTTTACTCCCATGTTGGGAGGGCACCTAATAAAAGACCCAGAATTTTCCTTTTTTTTATTTTTTTGGAAAAGATGAGAGTCCTGCAGCATGATACCTTTTCCTTAATGAAAGTCAGTTAAAGGCATGAGAAGGGGATAAACTATTATTTGGCTGTTAGTTGGTCTGTAGACATCACTTCTGCAGGGGATCAGTCACTCAATTGTCCTTTAGTTCTTAAAAACTCCTTTTCTGTTCTGCAGCAGGAGCTGTTTCCTTCCCAGAGAAGTTAATCCAAGAGGCAGGAGAGGAAAGAAAGGGGTGGGGTAAGGTTTAGGAATACTTTTGCAGCAGTGGCTTTCTATAAGAATAACCACTGAAATCTTTGAGTCTGAAGTGTGGCATCTAAAGGTTTATAGGAGGCTGTTGCTTTGTAAGGGGAAGAAAATTAATTAATAAAAAAGGAAGGGGAAAAAAAACAAAAAAGAAGGGATTGCAGGGAGAAGTGTGCCATAGATAGGGCAATGGCTTTTTAATGAGACAGCTCGATGGATATTGTGAAATTACTTGCTCAGGGATTGCTTTCATCACGGGCAGCCTGAAAATTGTTTTCCTTGTAAAAGCCAGGCCATAATCTCTGGCTGCAAATCTTGCTTTTTAAATCATGTTCTAGCTAATATGCTTTTTCAGAAGGATTTGCTTTTTTTTGTTGTTGTCTAGTTGTCGTTGGATTTAATATAACCGGCTTTCGAAGGAATTAAGTGAATTCCAGGAAACGCTGGCTGCCAACCAGAGCTCTGTGTTATCCTCCCTGCATCGTGCCTAAGGACCGGATCTGAGGCTGCCCTGGTTGCTGTGGGCTCCCTCCTGTGCACACAGGGATGAGCCTGTGCAAATGCAATCCTGTGGCTGGGCAGGCATGGGGGGGATGATTTCATAGTCCAGAACAGCAGGGTTGGGAGGGGTGCAAAATCAGGCTCTGGGGCTGGAGATACAACCCTGGAGTAGTGCTGTTACACCAGGGCTTGGGATTTCTTTTGAGACAGAGAGGATAATCATGGAAAACTCACATTGCTTCCCCCTCTTCCCCCTCTTCCTTTTCCATTTCCCCCCTCTTCCTTTTCCGTTTCCCGTTTTCTTTCTTTCTTTCTTTCCCCCTTTTCTTTCTTTCCCCCTTTTCTTTCTTTCCCCCTTTTCTTTCTTTCCCCC